>NC_057806.1:147094439-147103642 GCF_018294505.1 Triticum aestivum
AAAGAGGGTGAATATCAGGCATCCTCCTCGTGGCCGTTTGAGACTTACCTAAGACCTAGGAGTCATACCAACAGGCACGGTTGGGTTACCCATGTTTGTATTGATGAGAATCTCATGATAAGGGGAACACGATCTCTGCTTTGACAAGACGTGTCAAGAAACCGCCTTGCGTTATGTGCGGGTCTGGTTAAAGAAAAATGGTTTGAATAATGGCCGGGCCGTGGCATGATGTCATGCTGTCAAAACGTGTCAGCATATTAGATTTGTGGAAATATTATTCTCTCTACGGTGGTATGTGGAACTTATTTTGCAAGGTCGGACACTATCCTTGTATTCAAGCTCTTCCGTGGTGTATTCGGAGGAGGAACCCGCCTTGCAATGCCGAAGACAACACTGCGCGCCGGACTCATCGTCATTAAAGCCTGGTTCAAGGGCTACTGAGGGAGTCCTGGATTAGGGGGTCTCCGGACAGCCGGACTATATCCTTTGGCCGGACTGTTGGACTATGAAGATACAAGATTGAAGACTTCGTCCCGTGTCCGGATGGGACTCTACTTGGCGTGGAAGGCAAGCTAGGCAATACGGATATGTATATCTCCTCGTTTGTAACTGACCTTGTGCAACCCTAGCCCCCTCCGGTGTCTATATAAACCAGAGGGTTTTAGTCCGTAGGACAACATACAATCATACCATAGGCTAGCTTCTAGGGTTTAGCCTCTCTGATCTCATGGTAGGTCTACTCTTGTAATACTCATATCATCAAGAACAATCAAGCAGGACGTAGGGTTTACCTCTATCAAGAGGGCCCAAACCTGGGTAAACATCGTGTCCCCTGCCTCCTGTTACCATCCGCCTTAGACGCACAGTTCAGGACCCCCTACCCGAGATCCGCCGGTTTTGACACCGACATGAATCCTTCGGCATGGCAACATAGTCAACGTCTTCATCGGCTTCCATGGTGACGTGTTGCTCTGGGATGGACATGTCAGGGCGAACAGTGGCCACCTCGCCAACGTCCGCCAGAGAGGCCATGATAAACCTCTACTTGGCTGAACGCTCATCGGGCTCCCCGGGATACGTGGTCGAGCTTAGGCTGCGACATTCTAGAGTAGGGGATGTGGATCTAGTGGGGAGGGACACCGTAGGCCTCATCTAAAAACTCAGGGGAGTGGGGCGACGGTATGGGAATCCTTGGGTAACCTGAACTTTATTATCTAAGCTAGGAGGAACGGGCAGACCGGCAGGGGTTGGAGGCGGCGCCTAATGACTCACAAGTATAGGGGATCTATCATAGTCCTTTCAATAAGTAAGAGTGTCAAACCCAATGAGGAGCAGAAGGAAATGACAAGCAGTTTTCAGTAAGGTATTCTCTGCAAGCACTGAAATTATCGGTAACAGATAGTTTTGTGATAAGGTAATTCATTACGGGTAACAAGTAACAAAAGTAAACAAGGTGCAGCAAGGTGGCCCAATCCTTTTTAGCAAAGGACAAGCCTAGGCAAACTCTTATATAAAGTATAGCGCTCCCGAGGACACATGGGAATTATCGTCAAGCTAGTTTTCATCATGCTCATATGATTCACGTTCGTTACTTTGATAATTTGATATATGGGTGGACCGGTGCTTGGGTATTGCCCTTCCTTGGACAAGCATCCCACTTATGATTAACCCCCCTCACAAGCATCCGCAACTACGAAAGGAGAATTAAGGTAAACCTAACCATAGCATGAAACATATGGATCCAAATCAGCCCCTTACAAAGCAACACATAAACTAGGGTTTAAGCTTCTGTCACTCTAGCAACCCATCATCTACTTATTACTTCCCAATGCCTTCCCCTAGGCCCAAACAATAGTGAAGTGTCATGTAGTCGACGTTCACATAACACCACTAGAGGAAAGACAAGATACATCTCATCAAATTATCAAACGAATACCAAATTCACATGACTACTTATAACAAGACTTCTCCCATGTCCTCAGGAACAAACGTAACTACTCACAAATCATATTCATGTTCATAATCAGAGGGGTATTAATGTGCATAAAGGATATGAACATATAATCTTCCACCGAATAAACCAACTAGCATCAACTACAAGGAGTAATCAACACTACTAGCAACCCACAGGTACCAATATGAGGTTTTGAGACAAAGATCAGATACAAGAGATGAACTAGGGTTTGAGAGGAGATGGTGCTGGTGAAGATGTTGATGGAGATTGACCCCCTCCTGATGAGAGGATCGATGGTGATGACGATGGTGATGATTTCCCCCTCCCGGAGGGATGTTTCCCCCGCAGCACAGCTCCGCTGGAGCCCTAGATTGGTTCCGCCAAGGTTCCACCTCGAGAGGGCGGCGCTTCATCCTGAAGCTTCCTTCTGATTTTTTCTAGGGCAAAAGACACCTTATACCAGAAGATGGGCATCGGGGGGCTTCCGGGCGGCCCACGAGGCAGGGGGGCGCGCCCAGGGGGTAGGGCGCGCCCCACTCTCGTGGACGGTGGGTGGCCCCCCTTTGGTGCTTTCTTCGTGCAATATTTTTAATATATTCCAAAATTGACTTTCGTGGAGTTTCAGGACTTTTGGAGTTGTGCAGAATAGGTCTCTAATATTTGCTCCTTTTCCAGCCCAGAATTCCAGTTGCCGGCATTCTCCCTCTTCATGTAAACCTTGTAAAATAAGAGAGAAAAGGCATAAGTATTGTGACATAATGTGTAATAACAGCCCATAATGCAATAAATATCAATATGAAAGCATGATGCAAAATGGACGTATCAGCTCCCCCAAGCTTAGACCTCGCTTGTCCTCAAGCGAAAGCCGATATCGAAAAATATATCGACATGTTTAGAGATACAGGTGTCGATAAAATAAAATACTGACATGAGGGCATCGTGATCATTCTTAGAATAGCAACTTATATATATATATAGTCATATGATTTCTTATGCTAAAGTAACAATCTATTCACAATGTCAAGTATGAATCAGAAACTTCATTGAAAAACTAGCAAACTATAATCTCAGTCATTGAAGCAATTGCAATTTATCATAACATCGGAAAGAGTCAATATAAGAGCTTTTCAGCAAGTCCACATACTCAACTATAATTTAGTCTTTCACAATCGCTAACACTATTGCAATAGTTATGGGTATGAAGTTTTAATCGGACATAGAGAAAGATAGGGGCTTATAGTTTTGCCTCCCAACCTTTTACCTCAAGGGTAACGCAACTATAATGCTTTATGAAAACCCACATCCAATTGGATAAATATATATACACACATAAATACTATTCTGATCACGGGATCAGAATAATATTCTGATCACAACCTGACCTGCCCCGCTAGTAGTACATTGAACTTCCCTGTGAACTAGGTTGAACTTCCGCCAACATTGCCCAAATGGGGCTTGCGATATAGCGTTGGAAAGCTATGGACACCAATATCATGACCCAACTTAAATTTTTGGCAAAATATAAGCGGTTTAAGAGCAGTTTTGAAAACCATTTTTTCTTTGCACAAAAAACATGAATCGTATTTTCGATCGCATTTCTAAACCGTTTATCGGAATGAGGCATATAATATGGCGTTGGAAATCTGCTGCAAAACCGCTCCTTCCACATGTTGAAAGTTTTCTCTAATTCCCTATGGTTAAAGAGTAATTTGAAAAAACGTAAAATTTCGTAAACCGAGCAGCTGAGTTCGTATTTTCGATGTCATTTCCAAACGGCTAATCCACTGGAGGCATATGATACGACGTTGGAAAGCTTATGAAAATGCGCTACTTTTTCATCTTGAAAGTTTTTTTCTAATTTTGAATGGTTTAAGAGTAATTTAGAAAATGGTCCAAGTCCTACTGAGTTCGTATTTTCGATCTAATTTTTTAACCGTGCGTTCGAATGCAGCAAATGATATGGCGTTGGAAAGCTTGAACGAATGCGAAACTTTTTGGTATGTATTGTTTCTCCCAATTCTTTACGGTTTTAAGTCAGTTTCGAAAATGGCGAAAAACGTATTTTTGCCGTAATTTCTACAAACTTTATCGGAATGGGGCAAATAATATACCGCTGAAAAGCTATGGAAAATGCGAAACTTTTTCATGTTAATGGTTTTCTCTGATTCCTAGCTGTTTTCAAGTAATTTTGAAAATGGCGAGATCATGCGTTCTGCCTTTATTGCGAAACAGATTCTTCGAAAATGCACCGCGTGAAGAACCTGAACTTCTCGGCGCGTGTACCTGAACTTCACTCTGTTTTTCACGTGATTTTTTTGCTCGTGGGTCTCCATACACTGCTCGTAACTCTCCATCCACTCACCGGAATTGAGAAAGTGATATACCAGTGGAAAGCTGCTGTAAGCACATAACTTTCCCGTGTTGATCGTTTTTTCATACTCGCGACAATTTTGGAAGTTTTTCATCTCAAATTCATTCACTATAGTAGTCGAACTTCCTGTTGTTTTCATGTTGATCTTCCGTGACGTATTTTCGTTTGTAATTTTCTCATCCATTTCGTCAGTGTGTACACAAATGTTATTCCTTTTGTACAAATCTCTCTCACAATAATTTTTTAAACTTTCTCCAACAAAGGACTTGAACTTATAACAACAAAACCTTTTGCCTTTGCTTTTTTATTCCTTTTTAATACAAAATGCACACCATGTATTACATGAACTTCTAGCAGTTATCAACCTGAACTTCTCTCGGTTACATGAAAATATTTGAGTTTTTTACGAATTTTTAATCTTATTTTTCTTAATCCTTTTTATGAATTTTGAAGTGCTCTATTTTTAATAGTTGAACTTCTTGTTATTTTATTTTTGAACTTCTTGTTTCCATTCTTTAATAACGAGGAAAATCTAAGTTTTCTATAATCATCGAACTTCTCCATCTTTTTAATATGGACTTCCTGGTTTTATTTCTTAATCTTTTTTATGAAATTTTGAAGCGTTATATTTTTTTAAAATTTGAACTTCTTGTTTTTTATTTTTGAACTTCTTGTTTCCATTCTTTAATAACTAGGAAATTTGAGTTTTCTATAATCATCGAACTTCTCCATATTTTTAATTTGGACTTCCTGGTTTATTTCTTTTAGTAACGAAAAAAATCCTACATTCTGATAGACATCGAGCCGCTCCGTTTTCAAATTTGAGCTTCTAGGTTTATTTTAACAGAGAAAATCTTTTTTATAACATTTGTTTGAGATGCTTTTTAATGACCTTCTTTGGGTTTGTAACAAGCATTGAACTTCTTCATCTTTTTAATTTGAACTTCTTATTTTAGATTTTATTTTTTAACTTTATCATCTTGGTTTTGTACTAAAAATTGAACTTCTCGGTTATCTAAATTTGAACGTCTAGGTTTTTATATAACCCCTTTATTATTAAAAATTTGAACTTCTTTGTATTTTTAATTTGACTTTCTTTGGTTTTGTAATAAACATGTTGATGGTTTAAGAGCAGTTTTGAAAACCGTTTTTTCTTCACACAAAAAACATGAATCGTATTTTCGATCACATTTCTAAACCATTTATCGCAATGAGGCATATAATATGGCGTTGGAAAGCTACAGCAAAACCGCTCCTTCCACATGTTGAAAGTTTTCTCTAATTCCCTATGGTTAAAAAGTAATTTGAAAAAACGTAAAATTTCGTAAACCGAACAGCTGAGTTCATACTTTCGATGTCATTTCTAAATGGCTAATCCAATTGAGGCATATGATATGGCGTTGGAAAGCTTATGAAAATGCGCTACTTTTTCATCTTGAAAGTTTTTTTTCTAATTTTGAATGGTTTAAGAGTAATTTAGAAAATGGTCCAAGTCCTACCGAGTTCGTATTTTTGAGCTAATTTTTTAACTGTGCGTCCGAATGCAGCAAATGATATGGCATTGGAAAGCTTGAACAAATTCAAAACTTTTCGGTATGTATTATTTCTCCCAATTTTTGACGGTTTTAAGTCAGTTTGGAAAATGGCAAAAAACGTATTTTCGCCGTAGTTTCTACAAACTTTAAGGGAAAGGCGCAAATAATATCCCTTGAAAAGCTACAAAAAATGCGAAACTTTTTCATGTTGATGGTTTTCTCTAATTCCTAGCCGTTTTGATGTAATAGCGAAAATGGGGAGATCATTCGTTCTGCCTTTATCACGAAACAGATTCTTCGAAAATGCACCGCGTGAAGAACCTGAACTTCTCGGCATGTCTACCTGAACTTCACTCTGTTTTCGATGTGCCTTTTTTGCTCGCAGATCTCCATCCACTACTCGTAGCTCTCCATCAACTCCTCGGAATTCAACGAGTGATATACCGATGGAAAGCTGCTGTAAACACGTAACTTTCCCGTGTTGATCATTTTTTCATACTCGCGGCGCTTTTAAAAGTTTTTCATCCGAAATTCATTCAGCGTAGTAGTTGAACTTCCTGCTTTTTTCACATTGAACTTCTGTGACGTATTTTTGTTTCTAATTTTCTTATCCATTCATGAGTATTATACAAATGATAATCCTTTTGTACAAACCTCTCTCACAATAATTTTTTTAACTTTTTCCGACCGAGGACTTGAACTTATAACAAAAAAAAATTTGGACCTTGCTTTTTAATTTACTTTTCTCATATTAAACACACACCATGTAGTACATGAACTTTTTCCATTTCTATAATTTGAATTTTTGTTTTTCTTTTTGAAACCAAACTTCTCCCAAATAATAACTGAACTTCTTTGTGGATTGAGAGAATTCTTTTAAAACGCAAAAAACAATTTATTTTTTGTGTTTTCGAACATCAAAATACAAGGTGAACCTCTCTCGCAATAATTTTTGAACTTCTTCGGACAGAGGACTTGAACTTCTTTCAACAAACCTTTTAAGATTTTATTTTTTATACTTTTATACTCACCTGAAATGCATTCCCTGTAGTACATGAACTTCTCGTTGTTTTCACTATGAACTTCTATCACATTTTTGTGTATATGTCGAATTAAACGCAATTGAAGGTGGGATGCTTTTTTGCCATTTTAAAACATGTTATTGGAGGTCGGACATCCCGCAATATAAATTCTGAACCATGCACGGAGGTGCACGTGAACTTCTTGCAAGAAATCTGAGTTTTTATATACTTCGAACTTCTCTGTTATTTTAATTTCAACTTCTTTAGTATTATCCTTATAAAAGTAATATTTTAAAATAAGAATCAAATGTTTTTTTAAATTGAACTTCATACTTTTATTTTCCCTAGAAACGGAAAGAATTTGAGTTTTCTGTATATATCAAACTACCCATTTATTTTAATTTGAACTTCTTCATTTTATTCTTTCATAGCAAGGAAAATTTGTGTTTCTTTATAAATATCGATCTTCTTTATTTTTCTAATTTGGACTTTTTGTTTATTTCTTTTCGTAACAGAAAAACCCTTTTTTGTAACAAACTTTAAACCAATTTGTCTCTTAAATTGAACTTCTACGTTTTTGTAGAAACGAAGAAAAATTATTTTTTATAAACTTTTTTTGAATGGTTCTGTTTTTTTAATTTGACCTTCTTGTGGTTATTTTAAAACATGAAAGATATGTTTTTTTGTTACAAATATTGAACGACTTTATTATTTTACTTTCAATTTTTGGTGATCTTTTTTCTATAACAGGAAAATCCATGATAATTTTCCTTTTGTACATGCATAACAATTTCCTCAAACTCTACATTTTATTAAATTTGAACTCCGAGAGTTAACATTTCTAAAATCTGAACTTGGCATGTAGCCATAGCAGAAGTATTTCCTGATCATCTGCACTAGCACCAGCATCTGCGCATCTCTAAAGTCATAGTAGAACATCTCTGAAGTCTAAACCGAAGATTTTGGAACTGTTCATCATCTAGTGCGAATATCAACATGCTACGTTTTATTCGGGAGCAAAAGTGAGAGAAACAAAGGAAAAACGATTCAGACCAGGCACACGGCACCTGAAATTTTCAGAACAAACACTTATTCTGCAATATAGCAAGTACCAAAATATACAACTACGGCTCTTCGCACAGACTTACATCTATCACATCATCTTTTGTGTTCTTGTCATGAATACCTATTTGTTGACATTTTTCACGGAACCTAAGATAGCAACTGACAAAGTAAAGAAGAAACTAAACCAAAAACAATTTGAACCGTCCAAAAAAAGGAAGCCTGGACTTCGTTGGGGCATGGTGGAAGTGGGGATCTGGGCGGTTGCGGTGGTGAGCGTCCTGGTAATTTCAAAAAAGAAAAAAAATCTCTACAACTACCTCATCGGTGCAAGAAACATGTAAATTTTGTTCCAACTCCCTCTGGCATTTGCACAAACACCTAGTGGGCAGCAAAGAACCACTTCATAGATGCTATTTGAAGAACACAACAAAGAGTGAGAGTGGAAACGGATCACAGAGCTCAGGTGGAGCAGGGCAGGGAGATGGCACCCATTCAAGATGCAGGGTCTGGTCGGGTGCAAACAGTTGAACGAGGACGGCGATCGGAGAAGCACGAACGGGGATACACACATGGTTTGAACTTTTGCCGAGCATGGACGGGGGCAACAGGAGCCAGGTCGCGCTCGGCTTGGTTGCCGGGGGTGGATTCGCGTCGTGGCAGGGTGAGGTACATGGTGCTGCGGTGTTGGAGCCCCACCGGGATGAGGCTGACGGTGGCGGAGCCCCACCGGGAAGAGGCAAAAGGCGGGAGGAGGCGGGGGCAGCAAGGAGGAGGTGGAAGGCGGGAGCCCCGCCATAGGTTGCTGGCATGCTGGGATGCACGGACTTGGCGGCGACGCGAGGTGGGGCTCCGGCCGCAGGTGGAGGACAGCGCGATGTGGTTGCCGTCGTCGTGTACTTGGGGGTTCCTGGGCTAGCGGCAACACGCAGGGTTCTAGCGCGGCCGCGGCGCGCGGGGATGCCGGGTCTTGGCGGCACGCGGGTGAGGGGATCCGGCTGCATGGGGTTCTGGCGGGGCAAGAGGAGCGTCAGGCCGGGGGGAGGGGGTGAAGCGCCGGAGCCACGTTGCTGGCGGTGGGAGGTGGTCGGCAGGATCGGGCAGAGGTGGGGGATCACGGGAAGGTCAAGGCGTCGGCAATGGGCCGGTCGAAGGGGTTTGTTGGACCGTCCTGGTTTTCTCCGAGTTGGGGAACATCCGGTTCAACCTATATAGGGCCGGTCGTGATCAGAATAACTATTCTGATCCCATGATCAGAA
>NC_057806.1:147104188-147124243 GCF_018294505.1 Triticum aestivum
TTATGTAATATACCTTTTTCACATACAAACACATCAGTATATACATAAACATTTAAAAAATATGTAGACTCAGATAAATTTTTTCATGGAACTCATTTTGGGGTATCTAATAATTACTAATGAAGTATATTAAAAATAATAAAGTGGTATAAAAGATTCATCTATGTGGTATATGAGAAGCCGGAGTACGTACTCCCAGGAGTACACAACCATTTTCCTATATATATATATATATATATACATATATATATATATATATATATATATATATATATGATAGCACTATTCTGATCCCAGAATCAGAATAGTTATTTGGATCACGGCGCCCTATAAGGAGCGGCGAAGACGTTTCGAACTCCTGAAACCGGCGGTGACAGATAAAAAAATAGAGAAGGAAACTTCCCCTGGATCCATCCCCTTCCACTCCGACTCCCTCCCCTCCACCGTGCGGTCGACCTCCACCCCGCCGCCGCCCTCCCCTATCCAAGCACGGCACCCACCACCACCCAGCGACACCGATGCCGCCCCTCCCCCTTCCGCCGCCGACGCGGACGCCCCGCCCCGCGCCCATCCCAACCGATGATGCGCCGCACCTCCGCCCCCAACGGATCCGGCAGAGGCATAGCCGCTCCACCTCCCAGATCACCTCAGGGGTCGCCGGAACCGGCGAGAATCCTTCATCGCCATTCATTCGCCGGAGAACCGCTCCGCGCGATGGCCCCCATGGGAGCCCCTCCTGGATCGACCCGCCCCGGCGATGCATCCCTCTCCTTGCCCCGCTTCTGACTCCACTTGCTACTCCCTATCTCTGCTCGGTGCCCAGCGCGGTCGGGTGTGATCCCCTCCATCCCCCGGACCCCTTCCTTCCTCTGTTCCAGTCGGTCCGCAACAGCTACGCCACCTGCACCAAACGCCGTTGCTCCTTCATCTCCTCCGACCTCGGGCACGCCTGCTGCCATCCTGACCAAAGCTGAGCGAGAGAAGTTTGACCTGACCACTTCAGTTCAACATTTCTTGCTTTTTGAGAAGAGTCTTTTGAGTACAGCTTCAATTCGATGTGTGTGTGCTCATGTGTGTTCGTATGTGTGTATGTGCTCGTAGCTCCCCCCAAAATGTAGTAGTTGTGTGATTGATACTATTTTTTTGCAGGCATTGATACTGTTTGTTCATATGTCCAAAAGGAATTAAACTTTTATAGAAGTTAAAATTGAAAAAATATGAGCAGTTCTATTTAAAGAAATGAGGTGTGGGAAATATGACGCAAAAGTGTAAAAAGCTGAAGAAAATACCCCCTTTCTCTTTGTAAATTCCTTCTGTGATAATGATTGATGGAAAAAGGAATGCCTTTCTTTGCCGACCATCTCATCATCATCATGGTTTACTCCATGCAAAAATCATTCTTTATACAAAATTCAGATTATCCTAATTATTAAATAATGAAATAAGGAAGATAAAAAATAAGAAGTTCAAATTTTAAAAATAGAGTTGAAAATCAATAAAAAATCATTATTTTTGTTACAAAATGAATAAATTGAGGCTACCAGGAAGTCCTCCAAATTTAGATAACTGAATTAGAGGTCTTTAGAGTTCAGAAGTTCAAAGAAAACTTGCACAAAAGTTCAAAAATCAAAGAAAGAGCATTACAGAAGTACTAAATATTGTTAAAAAGATAGGTAAGAAGGTGCATTTCTAAAAAAAGATGTACTGGAAAACTCTAAAGCTGTTAAAAATAAAACTAAAAAAGTCATTTTTTCAAGTTGTAAATAACAGATTTTCCCGTGTCTAGAAAAACTCTAGAAGTTCAAATAAAAATAACAAAGTAGTTCAATATTTATTAAAAAAATGATTCCTCCGTCCCATAATATAAGAGCATTTTTTACACTAGTGTAGTGTTAAAAAACCTAGAAGTTTAATTTGAAATAACCGAGAAGGTCAAAGAACCTAGAATTTGAAATTTAAACACCTAGAAAGTTGTTTACTTATTTAAAACCATATTTTTTTCTAAGAAGTTCAAAGTAAAAAAAAGAGAAGTACGAAGGTTAAAAATCTCAGATGTTTTCTCGTTACTAAAGAACAAAATGAAGTTCAAATTAAATAAAAAGGAAAAGCTAAAAAAATTAAAAAAAATGTTCTCACTTTTTTAAAACTAGATACAAAAATAAAATAGTGGTTCGATGTTTATTAAAGAAGTCTAGGATTTTACCTTCTTAAGAATCTCAGATATCTGCTGTTATTAAATAAACGACCATGAAGATGAAAAATTAGAGAATAGTCAAAATCATGTTTATTTAAAAATAAAAAATAAAATGTGAAGTACAAATTAAAATAATACAGAAGTTCAAAGTATATTAAAACCTAGGATTTAGAAGCTCAAAAAACAAAAAACAAAATAGAATGTCATTTTGGGCCCGGAATACTAAAGATTAAAACCAAGAACTTAAAATAAAAAAAATTGGATTTTCCCATATACTAGATATTAAAACCAAGAAGTCCAATTTTGAAAACTGATGTAGTTCAATGTATATAAAAAACTCAGGTTTTCATGTTACTAGAGAAGAAAACCAAGAAGTTCAATTGGACAAAGCAGAGTAGTTTGATTTTTATTGGAAAAAGACAGATTTTTCTAGTTACTAAAGAATAAAACGAATAAGTTCAATATTAAATAACAAAGAAGTTTGATGTTTCTAAAAAAACCTCCAATTTTCACATTTCTATTTTTTGCTAGAAGTTCAAGTGCTCAGCCCGAGAAAGTTCAAAAAATCTTGTGAGAGAGGTTGAACAAACATACGTGACAGAAGTTCAAGATGAAAACAGCGGGGAGTTCAACTACTACACGAAATGCGTTTCAGATAGGAATATAAGAATAGAAAACAAAAAGATTAAAAGGTTTGTTGCAAGAAGTTCATGTCCTTCTCCCGGTGAAGTTCAAGATCTCTAGTGCGAGACGTCCGACCTTCAATTACATGTAAAAAACAGGAAAAAAACGACGTTGTTTTTGTCATTTTTAAAACTGCTCTCAAACTATAAAAAATTGTAACGTCTGTCTACATGAAAAAGATGCTCCTATTCATAAGTTTTCCAACAGTATATTATATGCTATATTCCGATGAATGGTTTAAAAGTTTTATGTATACCACTAAAAACACATTTTTAATCATTCAAAAACTTATTTTTGAACCATCACGAGTATGAGAACTAGTCAACCCGAAAAAGTTGCGTGTTTTCAACAGCTTTCCATTGGTATATCATTTTCTCAATTTTGGTAAGTGGTTTGGGAGTTACAGGGAAAAACAGCACGTCAAAAACAGAGTGAAATTCGAACAGACATGACCGAGAAGTTCAGCTACTTCACGCAGTGCATTTCCATTTGCGATGAAGGCAGAAATCATGATCTCGTCATATTTCTAATTTACTTCAAAATGGCAGGAATATCATTTGTGTAAGTTCAAGTCCTCGATCGGAGAAAGTTAAAAAAATTATTGTGAGAGAGGTTTGTACAAAGGAATATCATTTGTGTAACACTGACGAATGGATGAGAAAATTGCAAACGAAAAAACGTCACAGAAGTTCAACTACTACACTGAATGAATTTCAGATGAAAAACATTTAAAATTTCCATGAGTATGAAAAAATGATCAACATGGGAAAGTTGCGTGTTTACAGCAGCTTTCCAATGGTATTTCACTTGCTCAATTCCGGCGAGTGGATGGAGAGCTAATAGGGTTGCTGTGATCGGTATAAATATTCTTATTCCAAAAAATGGTTAAAACAAAATGGTGCATGTTGTTCGAAACAAAATCTTAACCATATTAGAAAAAAGTTATGTCTTTTCAGCAGGTTTGCAAAGGTATATTATTTGTGCAACTCCGATGTATAGGTGGGGAATTATGAACAGAAAAATGTGACAGAAGTTCAAGGTAAAAACGGCGGGAAGTTCAACTACTACACGGAATGCCTTTCAGAAGAGAATAAAAGAATACAAAACTAAAATCCTAAAACGTTTGTTGCTAGAAGTTCACATGCTCCACCCTGCATGGTTCAAAAATTATATTTACGAGACGTCCGTCGTTCATTTACATGTTGTTTTAAAAGGAACACTGTTGTTTTGCCATGTTAAAAACTGTTCTCAAATGGCACCGCATTTGTAACACATGTCTACATGAAAAACTTGCTCCCATTCATAAGCTTTCCACCGGTATATTATGTGCCACATTTCGAGGAACGGTTTAAAATTTTCATGTATACCATTTAAAACATGTTTTTATGTATTCAAAAAATTCTTATCTGTTGAAAGAAGTTCATAGTGAAAGCAAAGGGAAGTTCAAGTACTGTAAGGAATCCATTTCAGTTGAGCATAAAAGTATACAAAAATAAAAGCTTAAACGGTTTGTTGAAAGAAGTTCAAGTGCTCTGTCTGGGAAAGTTCAAAAATTCTTGCGAGAGAGGTTCACCTTGTATTTCCATGTTCAAAAACACAAAAAGAATTTGTTTTTTTGCATTTTAAAATAAGTCTATCAATCCACAAAGAAGTTCAATTATTATTTGGGAGCAATTTGATTTCAAAAAGAAAATAAAAAAATTCAAATTATAAAAATGGAAAAAATTCATGTACTACATGGTGTTTTTAATATGAGAAAAATGAATTAAAAGGCAAGGTCCAATTTTGTTGATGTTATAAGTTCAATCGTCGGTCGGAGAAAGTTAAATTTTTTTATTATGAGAGACGTTTGTACAAAAGAAATATCATTTGTGTAACACTGACGGATGAATGAGATAATTACAAACGAAAGTACGTCACAGAAGTTCGACGTGAAAGCAGCACGAAGTTCAACTACTACGATGAATGAATTTCAGATGAAAAACATTTAAAATCATCGCGAGTATGAAAAAATGATCAACACAGGAAAGTTGTGTGCTTATAGCAGCTTTCCACCAGTATATCACTTGCTCAATTCCGGTGAGTGGATGGAGAGCTACGAGCAGTGGATGGAGAGCTACGAGCAAAAAAATCACGTCAAAAACAGAGTGAAGTTCAGGTACACGCGCCGAGAAGTTTAGGTTCTTCACGCGGAGCATTTTCGAAGAATCTGTTTCGCGATAAAGAAAGAACGAATGATCTCGCCATTTTTGAAATTACATGAAAACAGATAGAAATCAGAGAAAACCATCAACAAGAAAAAGTTTCACATTTTCCATAGCTTTTCAGCGGTATATTATTTGCCTCATTCCGATAAAGTTTGTAGAAATTACGGGGAAAATATGTTTTTAGCCATTTTCAAAATTGACTTAAAACCGTAAGGAATTGGGAGAAACAATATATACAAAAAAGTTTCGCATTTGTTCACGCTTTCCAATGCCATATCATTTGCTGCATTCGGACGTATGATTAAAAAATTAGCTCGAAAATACGAACTCGTGGAACTTGTATCGTTTTATAAATTACTTTTAACCCGTTCAAAATTAGAAAAAACTTTTAACATGAAAAAGTAGTGCCTTTTCATAAGCTTTCCAACGCCATATTATTTGCCTCAATTGGATTAGCAGTTTAGAAATGGCATCGAAAATACGAACTCAGGTGTTCCGTTTATGAAATTCTACGATTTTCCAAATTACTCTTTATCCATGGGGAATTAGAGGAAGCTTTCAACATGTGGAAGGAGCGGTTTTGCAGCATCTTTCCAATGCCATATTATTTGCCTCATTCCAATAAACGGTTTAGAAATGCGATCGAAAATACGATTCACGTTTTTTGTATGAGGAAAAAATGGTTTTCAAAACCGCTCTTAAACCGCTTACATTTTGCCAAAAATTTAACTTGGGTCATGATACTGGTGTCCATAGCTTTCCAATGGTATATCGCAAGCCCCATTTGGGCAATGTTGGCGAAAGTTCAACCTAGCACTAGGAGAAGTTCAGGTCGAACAACTCAGGCAGTAAAATTGCAAAAAATGCAATTTCAACACGAGCCGAGAGCAAAATCCGCCAACGAGCGAGATTCCTATTTAAAACTGGTATTTAGTTGCTAAAAAACGTTTCTAGATTACACTAACATCATATAGAACACGACTAACAAGAATAATTCACGGGGGAAGCCACGGTTGCGAAGATAGCTCGAAGGTCGGGTTCGTACAGAGGGAAGTTCAGACGCATTACTCAGGTTGTGATCAGAATATTATTCTGATCCCGTGATCAGAATAGTGTTTATATATATATATATATATATATATATATATATATATATATATATCAGGATCTTTCCAACACATAGTGTCGGATTTCGGGTTCCGGCAAAACCCTTAAGGTTCGAACACTGGGGTGCGTGCGAAGATCTCTCCCTAACAGATCACGCCCTCAAACACTATGCGATCTCGAAGGCTAGCTCGACGAACTCGCAACACAAGGGACACAAGATTTATACTGGTTCGGGCCACCGTTGTGGTGTAATACCCTACTCCAGTGTGGTGTGGTGGATTGCCCCTTGGTCTGATGCTGAACAGTACAAGGGGAAGAACAGCCTCCTGAGGAGAGGTGTTCTTGTGCTTGGTTGGTGTGTGGATGGGATGGATCTAGGTCTCAATCAGCTTGCCTCTCTATGTTGGTGGCTAGTCCTAATTATTGAGGCCCTGGTCCTCTCCCAAATTTAAGCGGGAAGGGAGCCAACAACGGCCAATTTGAAAGGGGACAGCTAGTACAAGTTATCCTTACAAAAGCAGTCTTCGCCTTCCAAAGGCTCTGGTGGTGACGTCGTCCTGGGCTCCACGGTGACCTCCGTCCTGCCGTCCTGCTGGTCCTAGTCTCGTTGCACTGATATGGAAGCCTTTGCTTGACGCCTTGGTACTCTTCGTCCGTGCTTGCCTCCTTAACACCAAAGGGGAAACAAGGACACTGTGAGTGCTGGGGCCCGCCTGGCTCTCGCCTGGTCTCGATCGTCATGGCTCACGTCACTGAACCTTGCTAGGTTTGCCTGGCCTTGAACTCTCCGCCCCTCGCGGGCCAGCCTGGTGAGGCCACTCCTGAGGAGGTCTTGTGTCGTCCGCCTCGCGAGGGTCTTGAATGCTTGTTGGTGAAGATGGGCCGTACGGTCCCGCTTGCAGAGCCACGCCGTGGGCCGCAGGCAGGCAAGTCTAGGGACCCCCATTCCCAAAACACCGACAGTAGCCCCCGGGCCCAAGGCGTGCTCGGGCTAGGCTTCGAGGCGAAGCCAAAGGGCAAGTGCGGAGCGCCGTGGGCCCCATTAGCCTGCGGCCTTGGTCGACGCATGGCGATTGATTGGACGTGGGCGTCTTCACTTCCCCACATCGCCTCGGCAACTGCCTAATTTGATGAGTCCCTGCTCCATGCAAGGAAAAAACCATCATTACCTGTGATCGTGGGGGCGCTAGTTGGCCTTCTTCTGCTATAAATGGGGAGGGGGCGGAGCCCCCGTCGCCCATCTCTTCCCATTCCGATCGCTTCTCCCCCTTGCTCCATCGCCAGCTACGACACCAATGGCACCGTCGAAGAGGTTCTCCGCCTCAGAGATGGGGAAGGCCCCTCGCGAGGGGCCCGGCTCTCCGGTGCCCAAGCGTGGTCGCGGTCGTCCCCGCAAGCACAATGCGACCCCGCGCGGCCGTGGCGGGGCCGCTTCTCGTGGCAGGGGTCGCTCCGATCATGGCAGTCCTGTTGATGAGGGGAGACGTGTCGTGGTCGCGCGGCCTCCCCGGCCGCGCTTCCACTCGGTGGAGGTGCTGCCGGAGTTCGTCGTCTGGTCGGAAAACCCGACCGGCAACTGGCTTCAGCTCCCGCGCTTCTTCACCAACGAGCTGCCGACCTCAGGTCCAGGAGGGCTCTGGCTATAGGCGGACGGCTGCTACAGCAGGGCTTCCTAGGTCGCGGTTGAGGTCTCCGTCGCAGGCAATATAGCCCTGGCCCGCGGCTGGTAGCCGTTTTCCCGCGCGCGTGGCCTGGGCAGGCGGTGCACCCTCCATTTCAAGTATGACAGTGACGCGACCCTCTACGTGAGGGTGTTTGGGGAAGATGGTCGCCGCGCCGGGTGCTGCCCCGAGGTCAACGACGGCAAGGAGGTGCTCGGCCTTGGAGATGACCGCGATGAGGATGAGGGCGAACCTGCCCTTGGGGCTGACCACGTCTTGTCCAGCTATGATGGCTCGTCCTCCGGTGACAGCTCCAGCAGCGGCGGTTACGACCAGCCGCCACGCTGCCGCACCCGCTTCGAAGGTGGCAGTGGGTTGTCTCGTCGCCGCGCCTCCATGAAGCGTGAGGAGGGGTCTGGCTGAGCTCGGGACGACACGAAGAGCCCGCCCTCGCGGATCGCTATAGGGGCACGTGCCACTTTTATTTTGTTCTTCCTTTCATTCATGCATCAAGAAAGAAACCAGTATGGGCCTCGGACCGGCGTGCAACAAACTGTGATTCCTCAATTATTATGCTATGTTTATCGTTTTTGTGTTGTGCCACAACATCGTTGTTTTATGTAGAGGTAACTTAGCTTGACTTGCTCGGAGTAGTTTCCTCCTCACGAGGCGCTTGCTCCCTGGTGCCTGCCGAGGCCTCCTTGGCCTGGTAGGCACTTAGGAACTGCAAAAAATTCGTTAAGAGGATTATCGTTCACCCGAGCCTTGGTCACAGGCGCCGTTGGCCTTGACCCAGCGCTTTGTATCGTGGTACCCCGGGGGCACGGATTAGGAGAGGTGCGCCAACTTGCGGGCTCGAACGAGGGTACCTCGCAAAAAACAGAAGAAGGAAGCTTACGAGGGTACTTGCTCAGCCCCCTCGCGAGGGACACGCGAGAGAGTATAGGTCGACCAGAGAAATGAAGGCAGAAACAGAGGCAGAAAGCGACAGGACGAGACCAGCAAGAGATGCCAGAAAGCAAATTTCGATTAAAAGAGGGGCAAGCCAACTTCGGAAAGCAAATGAAAAGCCGCATTCGACACCTAGTCTAGTCTTCATGTCTTCTCACCAGCGCAGAGCTAAGTGCTGCCACTAAGATGTGGGAGGGAGCCCTCGAGGCCCAAGGGCGACACTCCTGAGACTCCGGGGCGTGTACAGCCCCACTCATTATTATGTGAGAGTGTCACGAGCGGAGACCTTCACAGGCATGGGGCCTTGCTTCACAGGCACTAGGCCTTTCTTCAGGGGTAGAACTTTCGGAGGTGCTGGATGTTCCAGGTGTTCTGGATGGGTACCCCGTCCTGTGTCTCCAGGCGCGCGGCGCTAGGCCTGGAGACATGGACGACCTTGAATGGGCCCTCCCACATGGGTGAGAGTTTATGCAACCCTTCCCTGGAGAGCACCCGCCTCAGGACGAGGTCACCCACCTCGAGCGTCCTGGAGCGGACGCTGCGACAGTGGTACCACCGCAGCGCCTGCTGGTATCTTGCCGCCCGCAGTGCAGCTTCGCGGCGGCGTTCCTCCCCCAGCATGAGGTCCATCCTCCGCGTGGCGTCCTGCTGCGTCTCATCAAACGCTAGGACCCTTGCAGAGCGATGCATGACCTCATGAGGGAGAGCCGCTTCTGCTCCGTAGACGAGGAAGAATGGGGTCTCTTCCGTTGGCTTGGTGGCGGTGGTGCGGATGGACCACAACACGGACTGGAGCTCGTCGTGCCAGCCCCTGCCACAGGCTTCGAGATTCTTCTTGAAGGTCCTGGTCTTGAGGCCTCTCAGGACCTCTGTGTTGGCGCGTTCGTCTTGACCATTGCTCCGGGGGTGCGCCACCGAAGTGTAGCAGATCTGCGTTCCAAGGTTAGCACAATATGTTTTGAAGAGATTACTGGTGAACTGTGAACCATTATCGGTGATGATGCGGTTGGGGACCCCAAAACGGCTCACGAGACCCTTGATGAACTTGACCGCGGAGCCAGCTGGGATGGTGCGGACGGCTTCCACCTCCGCCCACTTAGTGCACTTGTCGATGGCGACGTAGAGGTATTGATAGCCCCCAGGCGCCCGAGGGAACGGGCTCAGGATATCCAGTACCCAGACTACGAATAGCCACGGGAGTGGAATGGTCTGGAGGCCCTGAGCTGGCTGATGGATTTGCTTGGCGTGGAATTGGCAGGCTTCGCAGGACTTCACCAGCTTAGCTGCGTTATTGAGCACCGTAGGCCAGTAGAATCCGCTGCGGAATGCCTTGCCGACGAGGGTTCGTGACGACGAGTGGTGCCCGCAGTCCCCGCCATGTATGTCGGCTAGCAGCTCCTTCCCCTGTTCCCCGGAGATGCAATGCAGTGAGACGTCATTTGGCTGCTTCCTATATAACTCACCGTCCTGGATGCAGTATGCCGTGGCTTGCCGGGCCACACGCTCCGCGTCCTCCTCCTTCTTTGGCAACGTCCCTTGCATCAGATATTCCTTGAATTCCTTGGTCCAGCACCCCTCCTGGGGCTCGAGCGCCAAGAGTAGACGCGCTCCCGAAGTCGGGCCACAGGATGGGGCTCCTGCGGCAGGTGGCTGCGGGCGCTCCTCCTGAGGCTGTGCTATCCTTGAAAGTGGTGGTGTCACCGATGGCTTGAAGAGCCGCTCCTCAAAGATGCCAGGCTCTTGGGGCTGTCACTTGGATGCCCTTCTGGCGATGTCGTTAGCTTCCTTGTTGGTTCCCTAGGGCACGTACTGCAACTCCAAGCCCATGAACTGCTTCTCCATCTTGCATACCTCCGCAAGATATGCCTCCATGTGTTCGTCCTTCGGCTCGTATACCTTGTTGGAGAAGTTGACGAGGAGTTGCGAGTCGCCTCTGATGGTGAGACGCTTCACCCCCAGTGCCGCCACAGCCTTTAGGCCGGCTATGAGGCCTTCATACTCTGCAATGTTGTTGGGGACCTTCTCGCCCTGCTGGAAGCAGAGCTGCACGGTGTAGTAGAGCTTGTCCTGAGTGGGTGAGATGAGCACTGCTCCAGCCCCTGCGCCCTAGCGCACGAAGGCACCATCGAAATACATGACCCAGCCGTCGGGCGCCTCACTTCCCGGTGATAGAGACCGGTCCTCGCCTATTTCAAGCGCCGGGGCGTCCATCCATTCTGCCACAAAATCGGCGAGCGCGACCCCCTTGATGACCCTGGTGGTGCTGAACTCCAACTGGAACGCCTGCAGCTCGATGTTCCACTCGGCTACCCTCCTGGCGGAGTTGGAGCTTTTGAGCACCCTCTCCAGTGGGTAGGTTGAGACGACCTTGATGGATTGGCCTTGAAAGTAGTGCCGCAACTTTCGCGAGGCCACCAGGAGCGTGAGTAAGAGCTTCTGAGGCATGGGGTACCGTTCTCTTGCATCCCGCAACACCGTGCTGACGAAGTATACAGATGCTCGACGAGGGTAGGCGCGCTAATGAGGTTTGCGTCCTTCGGGAGTTGGTGTGCCTCCTGAGGTGGTGGAGCCCCCAACGCTTGATCGCTTGCCGGGGCCCTTGCGGGTTCGGGAGCATCGTCCTGCTGAGCTTGACCCTCTGTTGTTGTTGTTGTGGCCCTTGTGGCACCCTCCTAGTCTTGCATCATCTCTTCTGGGGGCGTAGCTTGACACGATGCGCCCTTGGCTTGGTGCTCTTCTCGAACCGCCACTAGAGCCGTGCTGGCGGAGTAGGGAATGGCAGTAAGATAAAGCACTAGGGGCTCGAGAGGTCGCGGCGCCACCATCACTGGAGGGCTGGTCAGGTATCTCTTGAGGTCTTGAAATGCTCGATCGGCCTCTGGGGTCCACTCGAATGGGCCCTTCTTATTCTTCATCTTGAAGAAGGGTAGGGCACGTTCTCCCAGCTTGGAAATAAAGTGTCCCAACGCATTCACCCATCCAGCAAGCTTCTGCATTTCCTTGAGGGTCTGTGGTGGACTCATGTCTTCAATGGCGTTGACCTTCTCTGGGTTGGCCTCGATCCCCCTGTGGGACACAAGGAAGCCCAACAGCTTGCCAGAAGGGACGCCAAACATGCACTTCTCCGGGTTGAGCCGCAAGTCCACCTGGCGGAGGCTTTCAAAGGTTTCCTCCAGGTCTTGGATCACGGTCCTCGCCTCCTGAGACTTCAGCATGATGTCGTCGATGTAGGCTTCAGTGTTCCTCCCGAGCTGTTGACCCAAGGCATGCAAGTGTAGCAGTACACCCCACACGAGGTCAGGAAGGCTGTCTTCTCCACATCTTCTACCACCATCTTGATCTGGTGATATCCTGAGAACGCGTCCAGGAAGCACAACAAGTCGCATTCTGCTGTGGATTCGACGATTTGGTCAATTTGTGGAAGGGGGAACGGATCTTGGGGGCAGGCCTTGTTGAGGTTGGTGAAGTCGACGCACATCCGCTCCTTCCCGCCTTTCTTGGAGACGAAGACGGGGTTTGCCAGCCACTCGGGGTACTGAATCTCGCGAATGACACCCGTAGCCTCCAACTTGCGGGTCTCTTGGACGATGAAATCTTGCTTCTCCGTGGACTGTCGCCTCGCCTTCTGCTTTACGGGGTGTACGTTGGGGCACACCTTCAGGTGGTGCTCTATCACCCCTCTTGGGATCCCTACCAGTTGATCGGGCTCCCAAGCAAACACTTCCTTGTTTGTGTGCAAGAACTTCACCAGCGCCTCCTCCTGACCAGGCTCGAGGTTGGCGCCTATGGTAAAGGTTGCCCTCGAGGACCCGTCCTCCTCGATTGGCACTTGCTTGGTTTTTGCCTTGTCCTGAGTGAAAAACCGCTTCTTCTTGGTTGGTGTGGCTCCCTTGGCCTTGGAGGTATCCGTGTCGGAGGGTTGCGCTGTTGCGGCAGTCTTGAGGGCGAGCTTGCGCATCATCAAGGCTTCCTTGGTGTCCCCAACTACTGTGAGGACACTCTTGCTCCCGGGCATCTTCATGAGGTTGTAGGCCGGATGGGTTGCCACCATAAACTGAGCCAGGGCCGGGTACCCGAGGATGGTGTTGTACAGGAGGCCGATGTGGGCGATGTAGAAGTTGATGAGCTCGGTGCGGTAGTTGTCGCGCGTGCCGAAGGTCACGGGGAGGCGGATCTACCCCAGGGAGCGGGCGTAGCCTCCACCAACCCCTGAGAAAGGCTTGCTAGGGCGGAGCCGCTCGAGCAGTACATGAAGAAGGATGAAGGCCTCGACGGAGAGCACGTTGAGGCCGGCGCCGCCGTCGATGAGCGTCTTGGTGATGGAAACATGGCAGATGGTGGGTGTGCAAAGCATTGGGAGCGCACCCGAGCCGACGGTGGAGGCAGGATGATCCCCTGAGTCGAAGGTGAGGTCGCCCTCGGGCGCAACCCAGCCCGGTGGAGCCCCTGGTCTCTTGAAAGTGGCACCGATTTGGCGAAAGAACGGCTTGACGTGATGATTCGAGGGCGGCGCTTGTGAGCCGCCGAGGAGGGGCGCAACCGCGTGGTGCGCCGGCGCTGCGTAGCACGCAACAAAGAGGCCGCACAATTCCTCCCAGGACGCCACCGTGGATCCGGGGAGGTTGAGCAGCCAGGCGCACGGTGCGCCAGTGAGGGCCATGGGAAGCCAGTTGGCCATGACCTTGTCGTCGCTCCCGGCCTCAAGGACGGCCTCCTCATATGCCAGTAGGAAAGCCGACGGGTCCGCCATGCCGTCGTAGTGCGGCGGCATCTCCGGCTTGAACTTGGGTTATGGGCCCACCATGTGGGTTAAAAGTAGAAAGAGCGGTGACATGTTACACGGTTATGATATCAAGGCATGTCAGAGTGTAGCCTGTCAGTTATGTCGGCAACAACATCGGTACCAAGGACGAGGGGCGAAGAGAACCATTTTCCTGCTCGTTGAACGAGGCGGGCCATTAGGCAAAGTTCTCGTTCATCGGTGGCTACCGGAATGTCATCAACAATAGTAACAGGGTCTTACTGACAGAGTGATATAATGAGGTGTTTACATAAGCAGGGAAATATGCCTGCTTATATAATATAGATCACAATAAGGTTTAAACAAACCAATGGAAAGGAAAAGGTAATTGTCAGATTAAACAGAACAATGGAAAGGAAAATGTGGTTAACACATATTTCAAGGGTATATCCTTCCCAAGGACAAGAAGAGCATGATATCCATGACAGGATAGAAGTATAAAACCATTTAGGTAAGGGGAAAGAAATTTCATGACATTACCCATACAACGGTATTTGGATAACTGATAAAGAAAATTTAGTATCGTGCTTCAAATGTTCTTATTGGAGATCGGATTACCACAGACCTGCTTCGAGATAGCATTGACATGGTTTCAAGCAACGGTCAGACTTTGGATACACCAAGGATCCATCGGAAACAACTTAGAAAATAAGTCATACAATTTTAGCAGGGAAAAGATGAGGGTGTGGCCGACGGGCTCAGTAGCAATCCATCGACATGTCAAAAAGGATGTATTCCCAAAATTAATATGATCAAGTTTGTGTTGGGGGGAAGACAAGAATGTTGTTGATGCTGACACAAATCATCGAGAGGCAAGGATGGTATTTCTAGCCATGAATTCAATTGACATCTTTGAAGAAGCCAAAGTGTGACGGTGATCAATACAAAGTTTTTCGAGAGACTCTATGAAGATGCCCTCGAGCAGAAAAGGGAGGATGAAGTGAAAGGCTATGAGAACCACGGATTCGTCACAATCTCAAAGTCAAGCTTGTTGTTCGAGGTGAAATAATAAGATGAGGAAGATCGACGTAAGCTTAGCTCATCGTCGGAAGTTGCTCCGGGCATAAGGACCAGGTAGCATAGTTAAAAAGTTGTCATGATAAAATATAGCCATTCAGGCTAGGAATGATGTGATGGGGTATAAGGCTTCACAGTATCAAGTACTAGGTGTAATGCCAGAAGGTAAATCAGAGTAGAGGTTGGACGGGGGAAATGATTTGCAGAGGATAAGTAATTTTAACTTACCTAGTAAATGAGATCAAGGAGGAAATATGGTCGAGACCATAACTGTAAGGGATCCAATTTATGATACCGGAAGAATTATTCATATGATTAAATATCCTTGCAAGAAGCTTTCATGATAAGTTCCACACCGTGTCCGTCGGCATGAACACAAAGGTTCAGGGTCGACTCCCACTTCTGCAATGCATAACCTTTCATTTTATTTCTCGCTCTTGATGAAGCTGTTGTATTGAAATTTTATCTGACGAAAAGCCAGTCGCATAACTTTCGAGTTCCCACAGATTAGGGAAGGCATAGGTTCAACCCATCGGGGAACATATATCATAAATTCCAAGAATAAATAACACAAGCTCGGTAGTAGAGCATGATTGAGAAAGCGGAGGATACAATTTACCAAAAGCATTATGTATCCGAGGAAAGGCTCACAAGCTTATTGAATATGAAGGACGTTGTCGGATAAAATCCAAAAAAGGGGGGTTTGGTGGTCCACAAGGGATCTGATGTGAGCATCAGTACTCAATCAGAGGAGGAAAGAATGCAAGGAGATCAGATTATAGAAACAACTGACTAACTCAAAGCTCAATTGCAAAGGAAGTATGAATTCCAAGACAAGGGATCAAAAGCAATGCTCTGATTAGGGATGGATAGGTAGAATAGCCTTAGGGGTACAATCGATGGCGATTTGATTAATCGAGATTCAGCACATGTTAAAATGACGTCTAAGCCGGAAGGATGAATTCTAGGATCTGATTGAGGATTGAGAGCATTCACAACATATTGTATCAACGGACTCAAAATCATAATGACAAAGGCTGACAATAAGATTACTAGACTTATGGTATTGACCATAATGCAAGCAAGCAAGAAATTCAAGAACAATAGGCTGTTGAGGATTTTCGCAAGAAGGAATGGTATTACGAAGACTTTTGTGAAGTACATGAATCAACTGAGGGTGAGCGGATACTCGGTAGGTGCACAAAGTTATCCGTAGGGGTATTCAGATGACAAGGAACTGCAAGGCAGTAAGCTCAAAGGATTCTCGGAAAAAGGAGAGCAGTTCAGGACATCTTGTAATATCAAGATCAATGGGTTAGAATGTAAGATTCGCAAGTGTGCGTAGCTATCCATAAGGATATTTCGGTGGTAGGGAATTGCAAAGGAAACAGGCACAAAGTCTCGAGAGAATATCGTAGAGTATCTTCAGAATCTTCTGATGTAGCAGGCGATCATCTGAAATAAGGGGCTCTCCGGGCAGCTGTGATCACGAGATCCTAATGTTTGAGTTAGTAAAACCATTTAACCCGAATAGAAGAGAGATCAGAGTCCCAGAGTATACACGAGGAATAAAAGATCCTAATACCACTCAATTGGCGATGTGGGCCCGTAAGACACACAGCCAAGTTAGTAAAATGGTTTTCGGTTTCTAGACTCAACTTCGGCCATGGAGTTGGAAAGGGGGGTCCTACAGGCAGTCGGCTCTGATACCAACTTGTGACGCCCTCGATTTGACCGTACACTAATCATACACGCAAATGTGTACGATCAAGTCAAGGACTCACGGGAAGATATCACAACACAACTCTAGACACAAATTAAAATATTACAAGCCAGGGGCCTCGAGGGCTCGAATACATAAGCTCGAAAACACAAGAGTCAGCGGAAGCAAAAATATCAGAGTACGGACATAAGTTAGACAAGTTTGCCTTAAGAAGGCTAGCACAAAAGCAACATCGATCGAAGAGGCAAGGCCTCCTGCCTGGGAGCCTCCTAACTACTCCAAGTCATCAGCGGTCGTCACGTAGTAGTAGGCACCCTCGGGGTAGCAGTAGTCATCAGTGGCGTCGTTTGGCTCCTGGGATCCATCATCTCTGGTCACAACAATCGGGTATGGGGGAAAAAGAAGTAGCAAAGCAACCGTGAGTACTCATCCAAAGTACTCGCAAGACTTACATCAGATCTAAACTAAGTATGCATATGTATCAAAGGAATGGGTTGTATATGTGGAATGGGCTGCAGAAATGCCAGAATAGAGAGAAGGCCTAGTCCTATCGAAGACTAGCACCTTCTGGAAACCACCATCTTGCAGCAACAGGAGGGAGTAGAGTAGCATAAAGTAAAGTAGTAGTAGTTTTATCAACCTCGGCCAGAGATCCTTTCTCGACTCCATGCGAGAAAGCAATCCCAGAGCCATACTATCCAGTTATCATCACAATCCAATTCTCATCTCCAAACAGTTCTCATCACAAGTATCCAGTTCTAGTTGTATCGATCGGGATACAACTCCAAGTGTCGGTTACCGTAGGACAGGCTATCGATAGATGTTTTCTTCCCTGCAGGGGTGCACCAACTTACCCACCATGCTTGATTAACTCCGGCCGGATACACTTTCCTGGGTCATGCCCGGCCTCGGCCAAACAATACGCCGCAACCCGACCTAGACTTAATAGAGAGGCCAACACGCCGGTCTAAACCTATGCCCCCAGGGGTCATGGGCCATCTCCCCGGGAACTCCAGCACGTTGCGTACGCGGCCGGTGAGTAGACCTAGCTACCTCCTTCAACAAGGTAGGTGCTTACGCAGTCCAACCCGGCGCGCGCCGCTCAGTCGCTGACGTCTATTAAGCTTTGGCTGATGTGTACGATGCAGAATGCCCATACTATGCCCACGTGATGGTTAGTGCTATCAGGCCAGAGGCCCCTCGGATCAAATATCCAAATCGTAGTGGATTAGGAACGCGCGGTAACGAGAAGAGACTCACGATCGATGTGACCTCGTCTCCCCATCTCGAGTACTTGCGGCAAGGGCTACGAATGCCCGGCCACGCCTTGTAAGTATCTCGCGGGCACCTTCCAGGTCAACCCGTCTCCACATCACTCGCAATTAAGCTCGCGCAGGTACCCCTCAGGGTCGACCCATCTTTCCAAGTAACAGGGGTAAAGTCCATGTATGTGTGTGTCCAAACATCAAGGGGAAAACCCGAGGAATCACCCCCGGTGAATTCCAATCGATGTAATCATCAAGGTGAACGTAAGAGGAACCACCCTCGAGGTTCACACTTGAGGGGTTGCACGACAGGGCCGTATCAGAAGTGGTTAAGGAGGAAATCACCCTCGATGACCACGACCGAATAGCTACACTATAGGTTAACAACAGAAGTGCTGAAGAGGTCTCACCCTCGGCTCTCGATAGTAACCCAGTAGTGTCGAGCAACTAAGAGGAAAGTGATGTGCGGTGTCGGGGCCTGGTCTTCGATCCCGTTGATCGGGTCTTCAATGATGAAGCAGGGGCAACAGGGACAAGGTGGGGGTCACTGATGTATCACTAACCAACCTATCCTATGCAGTTTAGGATAAGCAGATAAGGTATGAAAGCAGGTAACAACAACAGCCTATGCATCAGAGTAGGATCATACAAAAAGCAGTAGCAGTTCTAATGCAAGCATGAGAGGGAAAGAAATGGGCAATATCGAAATGCTCAAGGGGGGTTTGCTTGCCTGGTTGCTCTAGCAAGGAGGGGGGGGTCGTCGTCGACGTAGTCGATCACAAGGGCAGCATCGGTCTCGAAGTCTACCGGAGAGAAGAGGGGGAAGAAACAGTAAATATAAAGCAAACATAGCACCGCAAAGCATAACATGGCAATAAGATGTGCCAGGTGTGACCTAACGCGGTAGGAGGTGATACCGGCGAAGGGGGGAAACATCCGGGAAAGTATCCCCGGTGTTTCACATTTTCGGACAAATGAACCGGAGGGGGAAAGTTGTGTGTTCGCGATGCTAGGGATGCGTGGCGGACGAACGGGCTGCGTATCTGGGTTCGTCTCGTCGTTCTGAGCAACTTTCATGTACAAAGTTTTTCCATCCGAGCTACGATTTATTTTATATTGATTTCAAAAGATTTAAATTATTTTTAGAATCTATTTAATTTATTTAATTCAACATTATCCAGAATAGTGTTTGCTGACGTCATCATGACATCAGCATGACATCAGCAGTCAATAGAGGTTAACTCGTCAACCTGACGTGTGGGTCCCACTTGTCAGTGACACTTTTTAATATCTACTTTTAGTTAATCTAAACAGGGTTACTTAGGGGCGGGCCCCACTATCATTGACTGCTTAATTAGTTAAATAACTAACAATTTAATTAGTTTAATTAGCAGATTAGTCAGGTTAATTAAATAATTAGTTAATCTAATCAGAATTAATTAAGTTAATTAATTAATTAATTAATTAATTAATTTAATTATTATTATTATTATTTTATTTCATTTAAAAAACGTTCTGGGGGCAGGGCCCCACTGGTCATTGGCCCACAGGGGCATAGCGGGCTAACGGGCGCAGTTGCTTGGGCGGACCCCATGAGCGTGAGGGCATAACCCGCCCAGGCGACGCGGCACAACCGGGCGGGGGCGTCGGCGGCCAGGGGTCGCACGAGCGCTGGCCGGAACAGGGCGACGGGGACCAGAGCCGTGGGCGCGCGCGCCGGTGAGCGACAGCACGGCGCAGGCGGGTGGAGCGGACGGCGAGGCATGGTGAGGCGAGGATTGGCGGTCGCGCACAGGCGAGCGACCAGGGAGGGGCGTGCGGGGTGGGGGGGGTCGAGCGGGACGCGTGTCGCAGGCCAGCGGGGTGGGCGAGACGAGCGCCGTGCGGGGCTGGCGCAGCAGCAGCGACCCCGGGCGTGGCAGGGACGCGGCCAAGCATGGTCAGGGGCGAGCGGCATTCGGGCGAGGTAGCGGCGGGGCGCGCGGGCACACTGCGAGAGCGCAAAGGAGGAGCCGGCACGTAGACAGTGCGGGGGCTGCGAGGCAGAGTGCAGCGGCAAGCAACAGTGGAGGCGGGGCGTGCGGTCGGAGCAGAGCGGGAGGCGCGGCGTCCGCCGCGATGCGACCAACATGGTGCGAGGAGGAGTAGAAGGACGGAGGCCTCACAGGGGGGTTCGTACGATTCTGGGGCAGTGGGGCACGGGGAGGAGGTCGGCGACAACACGATGCAGGGGAGGATGACGATGTGGCGGTCCGGCGAGGAGGCGTGGTCGAGGCGGTGAGGCGACGACGGCGACATCGGGAGGTGGTGTCGTCGGGGCGCCACGGCGAGGCGCCCATATCGGGAGGGGGAGGAGGCGCAGAGGACGGCGATGGGGCGGCGCCGACGAGGGGTGGCCAGAGGCGCCGGGCGGTGGTGGAGTGGCAAAGGGGGTTCGGGGCCCTC
>NC_057806.1:147124521-147136120 GCF_018294505.1 Triticum aestivum
GGTTTCAGTGCCCCCTGGAGGGGGTTATTGGCCTGGGGCTAGGTCGGCCTCGTGGCTTAGTTGCCAGTTGGGCCGGTCAGCCCAGTGGGGGGGGGGGTGGCCCTTTCTCTTTTTCTGTTTCCTCTTTTTAAAATAACAGAGATAGAATATGACTATCTACGGTAACCAAAAGAGCTGAGAAAAAACGTGGGACTTAGCCTATTAAATAGTTTGCATTTTTAGGCAGTGCCACAAATAGTTTGGAGGCTAGAGGAATCCATTTGCATTTTTCGCAAATAAGATAGCACTTTAAAATGCTGAAATTGCGTTGTAATAATTGCTACAGTCCATCTTAGCGCTTAGGTGATGTTGTTCTCCTTAACAATTAAATGTTATGGAATTTTGGCTAAATGATGGACTATTTTGCAACAACTTTTGTGCAACTTCAAAATTCACTTGCAAATTGAATTTGATTCCTAAGTGGAATTTAAATTGAGATTTGAATCAAATGTGATTAAGCACTGTTTGAAAAAATGATTAGCTTAATCACAGAGGGTTACTGTAGCATGACACTGGGGGTGTTACAACAATGGACAGGACTTACCCACTGACTATCAGCAACATGATAAATTATACCTGCCTCCAGAAGCTTTAGTATTTCATTTCTTACCACTTCTTTCATCCTAGGATTTAACCGTCGTTGGTGATCAACAACCGGTTTAGCGCCTTTCTCCAATTTTATTTTGTGCTGGCATAGAGTTGGACTAATGCCCTTAAGATCATCAAGAGTATATCCAATAGCAGCATGATGCTTCTTTAGAGTTTTCAATAATTTCTCTTCTTCCTGCTCTGAAAGTTAGCACTAATAATAACTGGATATACCTTCTTTTCATCAAGGTAAGCATATTTAAGAGTATCATGTAATGGCTTAAGCTCAAACACGAGATCACCTTTGGGTGGAGGAGGATCCCCTAGAATTTCAACATGCAAGTTGTGTTTCAAAATAGGTCCCTGTTTGAAGAATACTTCATCTATTTCCCTTCTTTCATTCATAAACATATCATTTTCATGGTCTAGCAAATATTGTTCTAAAGGACCATTAGGAGGCACGGCAATAGAAGCAAGACAAATAATTTCATCTTTACTAGGCATTTCTTTATCATGGGGTTGTCTACGAAATTTAGCAAAATTAAAATCACGAGACATATCCCCTAAACCAATAGTAACAATATCCTTTTCGCAGTCTATCTTAGCATTAATATTATTCAAGAAGGGTCTACCAAATATAATGGGACAAAAGTCATCTTGTGGGGAAGCAAGAACAAGAAAATCAGTAGGATATTTAATTTTCCCACCCAAGACTTCAACATCTCTAACAATCCAACTGGTGAAATACTATCTCTATTGGCAAGCTTAATAGTAACATCAATATCTTCTATCTCAGTAGGTGCAATATCTTGCATAATTTCTTTATGTAAATTATAAGGTATTGCACTGACAGTAGCACCCATATCACATAAGACATGATAACAATGATCTCCTATTTTAACAGAAACAACATGCATGCCAACAACAGGTATATGTTTATTTTTAGTATCAAGTCTAGTAATTCTAGCAGCTTCATCAAAGAAGTAAATAACATGCCCATCAATATTATTGACCAAGAGATCCTTAACCATAGCAATACTAGGTTCAACTTTAATTTGCTCAGAGGATTTAGGTGTTCTACCATTACTCTTACGAACCACAGTTGAAGCTTTAGCATGATCCTTTATTCTAACAGGGAAAGGTGGTTTCTCAATATAAGCGGTAGGAACAATAGGATCAACATTATAAGTGATAGTCTTTTCTTAAACTTTAATAGGTTCACCTACTTTTTAATGCGAGGATGATATTTAAGACACTTCTCCTTAGGGAGATCAACATGAGTAGCAAATGATTCACAAAAAGAAGCTACTATCTCAAAGTCAAGTCCATATTTAGTGCTAAATTCACGAAAAGCATCGGTATGCATAAAAGATTTAACACAATCAAACTTAGGTGTTATACCCGACTCCTTACCTTCGTCGAGTTCCCAATCTTCAGAGTTGCGTTTAATTCTTTCCAATAAGTCCCATCTGAATTCAATAGTCTTCATCATAAAAGAACCAGTACAAGAAGTATCGAGCATGGAGCGATTATTGAGAGAAAGCCGAGCATAAATTTTTTGAATAATATTTTCTCTTGAGAGCTCATGATTGGGGCATGAATATAACATTGACTTAAGCCTCCCCCAAGCTTGAGCGATACTTTATCCTTTGCAAGGCCAAAAATTATATATATAATTACGATCACGATGAACCAGATGCATAGGATAAAACTTCTGATGAAATTCCAATTTCAATTGGTTGTAGTTGCATGATCCAATATCATCACATAGCCTAAACCATGTCAATGCCTTTCCCTTCAAAGATAAAGGGAAGACCTTCTTCTTGATAACATCCTCGGTCATACCTGCAAGCTTAAATAATCCACAAACTTCATCCACATAGATTAGGTGCATATCAGGATGTAATGTTCCATCTCCTGTAAAAGGATTAGCTAGCAGTTTCTCTATCATACCCGAAGGAATTTCAAAGTAAAAAATTTCAGTAGGTTGAGGAGCAACTCTTTGCTCTACTGGTCGGGGTGAAGATACCCCGAACAAACCCCTCGAACGATTATTTTCCATAGTAACAAGTGACAGTAAATTTCAGCACACTATATAAAATTTTCCGTACCAAATTCCACCTACCAAAGGCGCTTCACTCCCCGGCAATGACGCTAGAAAAGAGTCTTGATGACCCAAAGTATAGGGGATCTATCGTAGTCCTTTCGATAAGTAAGAGTGTCGAACCCAACAAGGAGCAGAAGGAAATGACAAACCGTCGCTGTCGATGAGCTTGATGTCGTAGCCAACTTTCCCGAGATATACTAATACGCAAGCCCGCTGACATGAAGCCTTCGGCATGGCAACGTAGTCGACGTCTTCGTCGGCTTCCATGGCGATGTGTTGCTCTGGGATGGACAGGTCGGGGCGAACGGCGGCCACCTCGCCAACGTCCGGTAGAGAGACCATGATAAACCTCTACTTGGCTGAACGCTCGTCGGGCTCCCCGGGATACGTGGTCGAGCTTAGGCTGCAACATTCTGTAGCAGGGGATGTGGATCTGGTGGGGAGGGACAGCGCATGCCTCATCTAAAAACTCAGGGGAGTGGGGCGACAGTATGGGAATCGTTGGGTAACCTGAACTTTATTATCTAAGCTAGGAGGAACGGGCAGACCGGCAGGGGTTGGCGACAGCGCCTGATGACCCACAAGTATAGGGGATCTATCATAGTGCTTTCGATAAGTAAGAGTGTCGAACCCAACGAGGAGCAAAAGGAAATGACAAGCAGTTATCAGTAAGGTATTCTTTGCAAGCACTGAAATTATCGGTAATAGATAGTTTTGTGATAAGGTAATTCGTAAATGGTAACAAGTAACAAAAGTAAACAAGGTGCAACAAGGTGGCCCAATCCTTTTTAGCAAAGGACAAGCCTGGGAAAACTCTTATATAAAGGAAAGCGCTCCCGAGGAAACATGAAATTATCGTCAAGCTAGTTTTCATCATGCTCATATGATTCGTGTTTGTTACTTTGATAATTTGATATGTGGGTGGACCGGTGCTTGGGTACTACCATTCCTTGGACAAGCACCCCACTTATGATTAACCCCCTTCACAAGTATCTGCAACTACAAAAGGATAATTAAGGTAAACCTAACCATAACATGAAACATATGGATCCAAATCAGCCCCTTACGAAGCAACACATAAACTAGGGTTTATGCTTCTGTCACTCTAGCAACCCATCATCTACTTATTACTTCCCACTGCCTTCCCCTAGGCCCAAACAATGGTTAAGTGTCATGTAGTTGATGTTCACATAACACCACTAGAGGAAAGACAACATACATCTCATCAAAATATCGAACGAATACCAAATTCACATGACTACTTATAACAAGACTTCTCCCATGTCCTCAGGAACAAACGTAACTACTCACAAATCATATTCATGTTCATAATCAAAGGGGTATTAATGTGCATAAAGGATCTGAACATATAATCTTCCACCAAATAATCCAACTAGCATCAACTACAAGGAGTAATCAACACTACTAGCAACCCACAGGTACCAATCTGAGGTTTTGAGACAAAGATCGGATACAAGAGATGAACTAGGGTTTGAGAGGAGATGGTGCTTGTGAAGATGTTGATGGAGATTGACCCCCTCCCGATGAGAGGATCGATGATGACGATTTCCCCCTCCCGGAGAGATGTTTCCGAACAGCTCCGCCGGAGCCCTAGATTGGTTCCGCCAAGGTTCCGCCTCGAGACGGCGGCGCTTCGTCCCGAAAGCTTCCTTCTGATTTTTTTCCAGGGCAAAAGACACCTTATACCAGAAGATGGGCATCGGGGGCCTTCCAGGTGGCCCACGAGGCAAGGGGTGCACCCAGGGGGTAGGGCGCGCCCCCACCCTCGTGGACGGTGGGTGGCCCCCCTCTGGTGCTTTCTTCGCCCAATATTTTTAATATATTCCAAAAGTGACAGGGGGTAGGACTTTTGGAGTTGTGCAGAATAGGTCTCTAATATTTGCTCCTTTTCCAGCCTAGAATTCCAGCTGCCGGCATTCTCCCTCTTCATGTAAACCTTGTAAAATAAGAGAGAAAAGGCATAAGTATTGTGACATAATGTGTAATAACAACCCATAGTGCAATAAATATCGATATGAAAGCATGATACAAAATGGACGTATCAGCGTCGGTGGCGCTAGCGACGGCGCCGAGCTAGGGTTCATGGGGTGGAGGGGGCCGGGTGGGGGGACTATGGAGGGGGGTGTGTTTGAGTATACGCCGCGGCTACTAAAATTTTTAGTAATGGTGGGTGGAGATGGTGGTGGACGAGGGAGGGCGACGATTCAAATGCCTCCGCTACTGCAATTTTACTATAAGGTCAGTGCTGGAGGAGTGTGGGCGACGATTGAAGTACGGCGACAATTAAAATTTGGGTAAAGGAATTGATGCGGGGCGGGAGTGCCCAAGATCGTGCACGGTCCAATAAGAATATGCGTGTATGATAATAAGGAAAAGTGGCGGAACCGCCGATTTTTGCAATGCTCAAGGCGGGTAGTTTGTTTTTATATTTCTAGCTAGATGGTCTATCACACATGGTTCATCCTAATTTCCAAATAAATTTTCCCGCCTTTAGATTGCGCACGTGGTGATTTTACGGCGCACTTGCATCGCACACGGTTAAGCCAGTACCTCCACCCTTTGCTCGCGCTTGCGTAGTTGTGGTGATTTTACAGCGCACTTGCATCACACACGGTTGAGCCAGTACCTCCACCTTCGCTCGCACTTGCGCAGTTGTTGTGATTCACAGTGCACTTGCATCGCACGCGGTTAAGATATTATACCTGTGTCCGTTGAGCGTCATCAGAGTCTTCGCAGCAAAAAAAATGTTAGAGAGGGTCAGACCGTGTGCGATGTGGCCCAAATATATATGAGTGAAAAGGGTGGTCTGTGATGTTCAAAATACCAATGCACAACTTTGACCGCGTGGGCCCAAGGTTGGGCGCGTCGTCTAAGATCGATGAGAGGGGCCAGAAGTCAAGAACCACCTAGAAGTGGCCAAATATATGTAGGAATATTGGGTGTGATGTTTAAAAGTTTAAATACACAATGCATAACTTTGGTGGCACCTGCCTCGCAAACCCGAAAGCACCCTTGGATATATCTATAATGACATAATGTCGTAGCTAGCTAGGATACTTGGCCCACCACCTCCCACATCGTGTCAGCGGGGCGGATGCATGTAATGATACTTTGGTCATACATGCATGTCGCCATGACCTACCATAAGACGAACCAATGAACCTATCGTTTGATCAAACGACAACTGTTGTTGTCGATAAACCACTTGGGCCAATAGATTGAACCATCGATACTTTGGTAATACATGCATGTCGCCACGACCTACCATAAGACGGACCAATGAATCTATCGTTTGGTCAAATGACAGTTGTTGTTGTCGATAAACTGCTTGGGCCAATAGATTGAACCATCATAAAAATCACATGAGAGGGACCACAGAACCAGCACCTCTTGCATGCGGCCCAAAATGATGTACGTTGGGAAGGGGTGATGTGTGTTTTCAATATAGAATAATGTACAATTTAGATGTGGTGCCTACCTCTCGATACAGACAACAATCATGAAGGAAAGGTAGTTAAGGACGAGATATGCAGGGTACGATGTAGGTTGAACCCAGCAATCCGAGCATGTGGGAGGGAATCCCGACAACGCATGAGCTCGAGCTTTGGTTGAGTGACATGTGGTGGTGACCGGCCCTAACACGAACTAGGAGGAATCCATTCATGGCCAACACATACCCCTCGTTATCGGTCAAAGGGATGATATATATAGACACTCGGGGAGCCCACAAATATTGTGTCATCACAAAAAACTGCACAAGGGAGACGTGGTCGATCAGAAGACCCCTTACACTGCATGCGGCACGAAAATATGTATGGGTATGGTGGTGCGTGATGTGTTTAAATCCCAAATGCACAACTTCTATGGGCCACCAACTACATTACGAACCGAACACCGTACTCGACTCCAAGCCTGGTTCAATACGTACGATGTTGGTTTCCCAACTTCAAGGCGGTGGGGGGGGGGGCTCGTCCCATGCATGCGCTCAAACTTTATTTGGTCTAGCATGGCACGCATATATACCCCTATATAGTGCGCGAATAACTTTGAAAGTTGGTCGTTGGATGAAGCCAATCCGACGGTGTAGAGATGGCAAATCCGAGCACTACTGGTCGTTGGATATCGTCTACATTCCACCAGATTCTACCACATATAAAATCTAGAAGACTCCATGGTTGAACTTAAGCATAATACACAAACCTGAAAACACAAGCAGTTCTCCTTTGTTCTAGAATCTTCCATATCTTAATTGCCCAAACTTTTTTCCCTAAATGACTTGTCACTATTTGTTTTTACTTTATGCTTTACAATGCATAATTCCATGAATCTTAAAATAGATTTTTTATAAAACTAATTTATTTTGAATGAGATGAACTATAAGAGTTAAACGAATATCTACATCATGCATATATGACTCAAAGTTTACATGCTATAGTGTGGTATTTATTCATATTTTGGTTACAAAATCTCATGCGTGCAATGCATGTGTACCTTACTAGTATCAATAGGAAACCATCATGGTCAAACCCTTCTCGTTGTTGGGTCAAAGGGATAGATTGTGTGGGCCCCCCTCATTGTCGATAAAGGATAGTATATATACCTCGGGGAGCCCACAGATATGTGTAGCGTCTATAAGTCGCACATGGGAGACATGCTCGATAAGAACACCCCGCCACCTATACCCTACATGCGACCCGAAAAAGGTTTATATAATCGCCATGACAGGTCAAGTCAATCATTCTTTAATTTTTTTAGAGAAAAAAATAACCAATAAAAACATAGTCTACAAATTAGCAAAACAAGGATTCAAAGGTTTATATAATTGCCATGATAGGTCACTATAGAGATATTTATCTCTATAATGACCGTGTCATGGCATTTAAATGAAGCTTGAGATATGAAACTTCCCACCGGGTCACCCATCCTCGGACTACTCCAGCCCGAGCATGCTTAACTTCTGCGTTCTATTCGACTGGGCTAGCGGATGGGAAGATGCCCCTTGCTATTAGGAATTGCCTCCTTGCCGTTAAGGTGTTTCAGGCTGGTCACCCTATGGGACCTACTCCCTCCTATCACACACATTTCTGCTTTTAGAAACTGTGTGCGATATTTACATGGCCGGTGTGTCGCCGCTAGCCTTCAATGAGCACTAACACTGGTAGCGGGAAAATGATGGGAGAAGAGGCAGGAAACCGATGAGAGGAGTGGCGGGAAATAGTAGCCTGTTTAGAAATATAGTAGAGAAGGAAGTGTGAGCTAGCACGACACATGCGCACAGTGCTTACCCATGTACTGCATATGCTGTCGAAAGGGATGAGGGTTGCTGTTTGGTCTGGGAGCATCCAACGGTGCACACGTAGGATCCGTGGGGTTTGGGTTATGGCCAATCAGAACGCACGACTCAGATCGCGCGCGTAGCAGAGGGGGAGGGGGCATCGGCCATGGTTTGGTAGGCACACGACTTTCGTGAGTGAACCATTGTAACACCCTCAATGTGACTATATCTCCCACGTGTCGAGGCACGACTTAGAGGCATAATCGCATTGAAGGCATATGTCGCAAGTTAGGCAATCTTCACAACATCCCATGTAATATAGATAATAAAAGGGGAGATAACATAGTTAGCTTACACTCGCCACGTCAATCAAGTACAGAAATAACATTACATCATCCAAACACTCATGGCCCGACTATGGCGCCAAAATAAAAGATAACCCAACATGCGACACGGTCCCGATCACCCCCAACTGGGCACCACTATTGATCATCAGGGAAGGAAACATAGTAACGTTGAGAGTCCTCGTCGAACTCCCACTTGAGCTCAAGCGCGTCTCCTGGAGCGGAATCATCAGGTCCTGCATCTGGTGTAATAGTAATCTGTGAGCCATAGGGACTCAGCAATCTCGCACCCTCGCGATCAAGACTATTTAAGCTTATAGGTATGGCAAGGTAAATATGTGGAGCTCCAGCAAGCGACTAGCAAGATATGGTGGCTATCCTGTTCACAAAAGAGAGCGAGAAGAGGAGGCAAAGCGCGAGCGAGAAACTAGAGAACAACCTGCGCAAGCATTACTCCAACACCGTGTCCACCTCCCGGACTCCACCGAGAAGAGGCCATCACGGTAACACACTCAGTTGGTTCTTTTTAATTAAGTTAAGGTTCAAGTTATCTACAACCGGACATTAACAAATTCCCATCTGCCCATAACCGCGGGCACGGCTTTCGAAAGTTCAAATCCCTGCAGGGGAGTCCCAACTTAGCCCATGACAAGCTCTCATGGTCAACAAAGGAATAGACCTCCTCCCAAGACGTTCCGATCAGAGTCGGTATCTCGGTTCTTCAAGACACTCCGACAGGTTAAAACAAGACCAGCAACACCGCCCGAATGTGCCGACAAATCCCGATAGGAGCTGCACATATCTCGTTCTCAGGGCAAATTCAGATGAGACTAGCTACGAGTAAAACCAACCCTCAAGTTTCCCCGAGGTGGCCCCGCAGGCAGCTCAGTTCGGACCAACACTCAGAGGAGCACTGGCCCGAGGAGTGGGGGGGGTTAAAATAAGATGACCCTCGGGCTCCGGAAACCCAAGGGAAAAAGAGGCTAGGTGGAAAATGGTAAAACCAAGGTTGGGCATTGCTGGAAAAGCTTTAATCAAGGTGAACTATCAAGGGGTTCCCATTATAACCCACCCGCGTAAGGAACGCAAAATCCGGGAACATAACACCGATATGACGGAAACTAGGGCGGCAAGAGTGGAACAAAACACTAGGCGAGAGGCCGAGCCTTCCACCCTTTACCAAGTCTATAGATGCATTAAGATAACATGGCAATATAATGATATCCCAACAAGTAAATAAATGTTCCAACAAGGAATGGCCTCCAATCTTCACCTGCAACTAGCAACGCTATAAGAGGGGTTGAGCAAAGCGGTAACATAGCCAATCAACGGTTTGCTAGGAACATGGTGGGTTAGAAGTTTGACATGGCAATTTGGGAGGCTTGAAAGCAAGTGGTAAGCATCATAGCATTGGCATAGCAAAAGAGCGAGCAAACTAGCATAGCAAAGATAGTAGTGATTTCGAGGGTATGATCATCTTGCCTGCACAGTTGTCAGAGTTGACTGGATCCTCGAAAGCGAACTCAACGGGCTCCTCGTTAGCGAACTCGTCTCCCGGCTCTACCCAAACAAGACAAACAAGCAACAAGGACACAATCAACCACGTGCAAGGATCAAACAAGATGATGCAAGGATGATATGTTATGCGGGATGCGATGCGGGATGCATATGCAAGATGTGATAGGAAATGCAAGAACCTGGCCTCAACCTGGAAATCCAAGTGTGCCACTGGGAAGATGAGATGAAATCGCTTGAAAATGATATAAAGAACGCCGGAATCGGAGTTACGTTTTGGAAATGGTAAGCGATTCAAATATGACACCGATCTGCAATTTACAGCAAGTAGCCATCTAAATGCAATGAGATGAACATGCTACATCACCCAAACATGACAAACAAATACATGGCAGGGATGCATTCAAGATGCTTAACAAAAGTCCAGCACTGAGCTACGGACAAATCATCCATTAACAGGTTCAAACAAGCATGGCAAAACTGCATAAGGCAAACAGATTTCAGACTTAGTGAGATTAACACTTGTCTGGAATTTCAGATCAGGTAGCACTCTTCGGAGCAACAAAACTACATGATACAGGACTTGAACATGGCAAAGTAAAACATGGCATGGAGCTACTCAAAGAGCTTAACAAAAGTCCCTTAGTGACCTTGAGCCAAAAGGGATCAGAAAATACAATTGCAAGCATGTGAACATAGCAAAAACATAATCAGTTTTCAGACTTAGTGAAAACTGGCACATGATGAAACATAACTCAAGTAGGCATGTTTACGAGCTCGATGCACTCACTACGGAGCAAGTCATGACAAGCTAAGCATACATCTATCAAGAACACACAAAATGCAAGCTAGAAATGGCAAGAACAATAGCATAGCATGCACAGATCAACTACAACATCATCGGCAAAATTGCAAACAAGTTGTCAATCTGCCCAGATTCACAAAGTAGCAAAAGTAGAGCTCGATTGACTCAAGCTAGGGTGCTCCATAATTGCAAACAAAGACATGTATCGATAGAGCATTACAAGGTTAACAAAACATCCTTACTGATTATCCTCAAAAGAGGCACGGATCACTAGGAAACAACATGAACATATGGCCATATGAGATAAAGAGCTCAAGGACTTGGTGGAAATGCTAAGTCCCTGAAATCCGAATTACCAAGTGCACCACTTTGCAAGCTCGTGCTAGTCACCACGCACATCACAAAAATACATGGTTTGCACCTCTGGAAAGATGGCAAAACCCTTAACAAAACATATGTAGAGCTCATGGGCATATCATGCACACAATCATCATGGCAAAAATGACAAATATCTAAAATGGAGCAGCAGATCTGACAATTATCTCAAGTAGCCCTCTTCTAACAGCATTTCGGGCATCAAGATGAACTCAAATGAAAATGATGCTTTGGAATGAAATGATGTACTCTCTGAGATGAACATTTTGATATGCTATATGCCAAAAACGGAGTTACGTATGCAAAGTTACAGCACGATGAACAGGGGCACTTGAAACTAAAAACACGAGGACTTAGTAGAATTTCGACCTTCGGATCTAGGGTTTGATGGCACGCGGACCGAGGCAGCGGCGGACTCGCCGGAGAAGGGCAGGGCGGCGACGGGAGCTCACCGGCGACCCGGATCCGGCCGCGGGACGGCGCGGAGCGGCGCGGCAGGCGCGGTGGGGAGGCACGGGCGCGGCGGGGCC
>NC_057806.1:147136518-147143569 GCF_018294505.1 Triticum aestivum
GCGGGGGCCCGCCTCGGGCTCGCCCAGGCCGACGGCGGGACAGGCGGCGGGGCGCCACGTGGCAGCCTGCCACTGGTGCGGGCATCGGCGGGAATTCGTCCGCCCGGGCCGGACTTGTCCGGCGGCGGCGAGAGGAGGATTTTAGGGTTTGAGAGAGAGGAGATCCGCGAATTTCGGGAGGGGACTTTAAATAGAGGTAGAGGGAGCTAGGAGAGTCCAAATGAGGTGCGGTTTTCGGCCACGCGATCGTGATCGAATGCTCTAGATGATGGAGAAGGTTTAGGTGGGTTTTGGGCCAAATTGGAGGGGTGTTGGGCTGCAACACACACAAGGCCTTTTCGGTCCCTCGGTTAACCGTTGGAGTATCAAACAAAGTCCAAATGTCACGAAACTTGACAGGCGGGCTACCGGTAGTAAACCAAGGCCGCTTGGCAAGTCTCGGTCCAATCCGGAAATGTTTAATCCCCACACACGAAAGAAAGGTAGAAATGACCACCGGAGGAGAACGAAGCGCCGGAATGCAAAACGGACAACGGGGAAAATGCTCGAATGCAAGAGACGAACACGTATGCAAATGCAATGCACATGATGACATGATATGAGATGCATGACAATGACAACAACACACGGAGAGAAAAACCCGAACCCGAGAAAATAAAATAACTTAATGCCGGAAACGGCAAGAGTTGGAGTACAAATTGGGTAAGTTACATCCGGGGTGTTACAACACTCCACCACTACGAAAGGATCTCATCCCGAGATGTAGGACTGAAAGAACGCCGGGTACTCAGAACGGAGGTGATCCTCGCGTTCCCAGGTAGCTTCACAGTCGGAATGGTGTGACCACTTGACTTTGAGAAATTTGATTGACTTGTTGCGAGTCTTGTGTTCAGTCTCTTCAAGAATAGCAACTCGGTGCTCACGATAGGAGAGATCTTCTTGGAGCTCAATGTCCTCGAAGTTGAAGGTGCGGTCAGGAGTCTTGAAGCACTTTCGAAGCTGAGAGATATGGAAAACGTCATGAACATTTGCAAAGTTTGAAGGAAGCTCGAGTTGATAGGCGAGGTCGCCTCTCTTGCTGACAATCTTGAAAGGTCCCACGTATCTGGGGGCAAGCTTCCCTTCGATACCGAAGAGACGAGTACCTTTCATAGGAGATACGCGGAGGTAAACATGATCTCCGATCTCGAAAGCTAAATCACGATGCTTACTATCATAGTAGCTCTTCTGGCGGGATTGGGCTGCTTTGAGGTTATCACGAATGACTTTACACATCTCCTCTGCCTCTATGATTAAGTCATTACCCAAAAGTTGACGTTCACCGGTATCAGACCAGTTGAGAGGGGTACGACACTTCCTGCCATACAGAATTTCAAATGGGGCCTTGCCCGAACTTGCTTGAAAATTGTTGTTGTAGGAGAATTCAGCATAAGGAAGACAATCCTCCCACTTCATGCGGAAGGAGATCACACAAGCCCTGAGCATATCTTCAAGAATCTGGTTGACACGCTCGACTTGACCGCTAGTTTGAGGATGGAAAGCTGTGCTGAAGCGGATGTTAGTGCCCATGGCCTTCTAAAAAGAATCCCAAAACTTTGAGGTAAAGATGTTGCCACGGTCTGAAGAGATCACTTGTGGAATACCGTGCAGGGAGACAATACGAGAGGTATAGAGTTCCGCCAATTGAGCTGCAGTGATTGACTCTTTGATAGGCAGAAAGTGAGCCACTTTAGTGAGTTTGTCGATGACAACGAATATAGCATCATTGCCACGCTTGGACTTTGGAAACCCAGTCACGAAGTCCATCTCAATGTGGTCAAACTTCCATTCTGGAATGGCAAGAGGTTGGAGGAGACCAGCTGGCCTTTGGTGTTCTGCCTTCACTCTTCTGCAGACATCACATTCATTCACGAATTGAGCAATCTCGCGCTTCATTCGAGTCCACCAATAAGCCTGTTTGAGGTCCTGATACATCTTCATGCTCCCAGGGTGGATGGAGAGGAGAGAATTGTGAGCCTCGTTCATGATCACTTTACAGAGGTCACCTTTGGGTACAACAATACGATCCTCGAAGAAGAGAGTATCTTTGTCATCAAGGCGGTAGCACTTGTACTTGGGTTGACTCTTGGCAATCCCAATCTTCACCTTTTTCACCATAGCATCAAGAAGCTGGGCTTGGCGAATCTGGTCTTCCAAGGTAGGAGAGACTTGAAGGTTGGCGAGGAAACCTTGAGGAACAACTTGCATATTAAGTTTGCGGAAAGCTTCACAAAGCTCGGGTTGATAAGGCTTGAGAATCAGACTGTTGCAGTAAGCCTTTCTGCTCAATGCGTCAGCAATCACATTGGCCTTGCCTGGAGTATACTCGATACTCGGATTATACTCTTGAATCATTTCGACCCATCGAGTTTGTCTGAGGTTGAGATTAGGCTGAGTGAAGATGTACTTGAGACTCTTGTGATCAGTGAAAATGTCCACTTTTCTTCCCAATAGAAGATGTCTCCAAGTCAGCATGCACAACTGCCGCCAACTCGAGATCATGAGTGGGGTAGTTCTTCTCATTAGGCTTCAATTGGCGAGAGGTATAAGCAACAACTTTCTTCTCTTGCATCAATACTGCGCCAAGACCTTGGAGAGAGGCATCACAAAAGACCTCGTACGGCTTGGATTCATCAGGCGGAGTCAGAACTGGAGCAGTGATCAATTTCTCTTTCAAAGTGTTGAAAGCAATGTCACACTCCAGAGACCAAACGTACTTGACGTGCTTCTGGAGAAGATTAGAGAGAGGCTTCGCGATCTTAGAAAAGTTTTCAACGAATCTTCGGCAATAGCTTGCGAGACCGAGGAAGCTACGAAGTTGCTTCACATTCTGAGGAGGTTCCCAATTGACAATTGCAGACACCTTCTCAGGATTCACCGCAATGCCCTTGGCAGAGATGATATGACCAAGATAAAGAACCTCATCAAGCCAAAATTCACACTTGGAGAACTTGGCATAGAACTGATGTTCCCTGAGCTTATCAAGAAGCAAACGCAAGTGCTTGGCATGATCTTCCTTGTTCTTGGAGAAAACCAGAATGTCGTCGAGATATACCAAAACAAAGTCGTTGGTGTAGGCGTTGAAGATGAAGTTCATCATGCGAGAGAACGTCGGAGGAGCGTTGACGAGGCCAAAAGACATGACAGTGTATTCATATGAACCATAGCTTGTCTTGAAAGCTGTCTTGGGAATATCTTGCTCACGGATTCAAATCTGATGATAACCCATACGGAGATCAAGCTTGGAGAATACTTGGGCACCTTTGAGTTGTTCGAACAGCTCGTTGATGTTGGGAAGTGGGTATTTGTTCTTGATGGTCTTCTTGTTCAATGGACGGTAATCAACAGAAAGTTGGTCCGTTCCATCCTTCTTCTTCACAAAAAGAACACCACAACCCCACGGAGAAGAACTAGGCCAGATGAGACCCATTTTCTCTTGAATATCGAGTTGCTTCTTCAGCTCCTTCAACTCTTCAGGTCCGAGCTTGTAAGGACGTTTGCACACAGGTTCCGTGTCGGGCTCAAGATCAATGACGAATTCAACTGGCCGGTGCGGAGGCATTCCTGGAAGCTCTTCTGGAAAGACGTCTTGATATTCGCAAACGACTGGAATTTGCGAGATAGCATCCAGTTCACCCTTCTCATTGAGAGAAAACAGACGGATGGTATTATCCCGAGCGGCAAAGACAATTACATCCTCAGACGAATGAGTCAATTGAATCTGCCTTGCTGCACAATCAATCTGAGCCTTGTGCTTAGAAAGCCAATCCATCCCGAGAATAAGATCAATATCCGAGTTACCAAGAACCATTGGAGAAGCCAGAAACTTGAAATCACCCATCATGACAGAAATATCCGGAACCGTCATACTAGAACTCAGACGCTTAGCCGGAGAGACGACTTGCATAGCTCTAGGTAAAGCCTTAGTACTAAAATTGTTCTCCGATGCAAATGGGAATGACATGAAGGAATGCGATGCACCAGAGTCAAAAAGTACTTTTGCAGGAACATCGTTAACAGGAAGGTTACCCATGATGACATCTGACGAGTGCTCTGCCTAAGCTGCATTCATCAAGTTGACCTTGGCGTGCTTGGGATTATGCTTGACCACAGCTGTACTTGCCGATCTGACAGGAGGAGGAGGAGGAAGACGCCTCTGGTTGAAACACTTGTTGGCATAGTGACCCTTCTATTGGCACTTGTTGCACGTGACCTCTGAAAGCGGACGGTGATACGGAACACTCGATCTTGGAGCTTGAGACGAAGTCTTGTTCTGAAAGCCAGGGTTGGGTGGGTGGGAAGAACCACTGCCACCTTTGCTCTTCTGCTGATACGGCTGACGAAACGGAGGAGGAGGAAGCCAATACTTCTGCTGCTTGGCCACTTGAGTAGAGGAAGAAGGAGTAACATCTCTGACTCGCTTCTTGGAAGCATCACACCTCAACTGAGCAGCCTCTTGCTTCAATGCCATGTTGTAGAACTCATCCTATCTCAAGGGCTCGAAGAGAACAAGAGCTAGCTGAATTTCTTCTCTGAGACCACCCCTGAATTGGTATATCATGCTCTTCTCATCAGGCACGTCCTGCTTGTCAAAGCGGGCGAGCTTCTGAAACAACTTGTTGTAGTCATAGACAGACAAAGAGCCTTGCTTCAGGTTGCGGAATTCCTCACGCTTGCTTTCAACCACGCTCTGAGGGATATGATGAGCTCGGAAATCTTGACGAAATTCATCCCAGGTGATAACACGTCCACCTCTGGAGTCCTTGTACTACTGGAACCATTCTGCAGCTTGATCTTTGAGTTGGAAGGAAGCGAACTTAACAAAGTCCTCAGGCCTGACGTTACTGCACTCTAAATGCTTGCACAGATCCACAAGCCAATCGTCAGCATCGGTTGCCACAACACAATTGCTGAAAGTCTTTGGCCCGTTAGCAAGGAACTGGTTGAGTGTAGCAAAGTGATTCTGATTGTTGCCTTGATTCCCTTGGTTGCCTTGATTGCGCTCTTGAAGAATTTGCATGATCAACTGTGTGTTTGCATTGGTTGCGGCCATCACATCTTGTCATGCCTCCGGAGGAGGGGGAGATGGTGGCAGATCAGGATTCAGAGTCATGCGCATTGGAGGAGCCATCCTGAAGAGGTTGACATCCATTAGCACATTGATAGGAAAATATTGAAGCTGAATCCAACGGAATGAAAATTGCAACATATAGTCTTCACATTCGAACAAAATGAACGGATGCATTTCTCTTGAAATGGTCACATATCCATAAATTGAGAAGCCACTTAGAATTAAGGTAGAGAAATAAATCAACAAGGTATGAATCAAGAACGAATAATCGGTAAGAAATCCCAATCTCAAACCAATATCCGTGGAAGAAGAACTAGAGCTACTAGAATTCCCACCTATGAAACTCCCGAACCTTTCCGGTTATGCAATCAGGTGTTGGGGATACAGGGGAAGCATAATATCTCACCCAAACTAGCAAATCCTACATCCAGCTGTATCCATCCTTCAACACATAACCAAGAAATCTTCGGAAACCATCTACCTCAACCTTCGAAAAGCATCCGTTATACAAGTTATGGCGATACTCCCGAACTCCCGCCCCAGTACTGGGTGGCGTCGAGGTTATCTCACCAATGAACTGCATAAAAGAGATTTTCGATGTCGGCGTACTAAACTCAGGTATTCCAGAACTGCAACGATAAAATTATGACGACAACACCTCAAAGCTCAACTCCCTGGGACACTTCCACAAAACCCCTAACGGGAGGCACCAAGACAATGTTCTCATCATAAAACCACCGGAACGATTCCAAGATACCCGCGTGATCCTAAATTTCTTTTAGTGAAATTTGAGAAGAGAAGAGTCAAAACTCTACGTCAGGATGCCTTACCAGAGCGATGAGGAGACTGGGAAGTAAAAAGAATTCCTAAACTCTTCGATATATAATTCCTAAATGACTCAAAACATTTTTCTAGACACAACTCGGCCGCTAAAAATGATCAAGCAATGGGGCTCCTAAGGTCGGGGAAGGCTCTGATACCAACTTGTAACACCCTCGATGCGACTATATCTCCCACGTGTCGAGGCACGACTTAGAGGCATAATCGCATTGAAGGCATATGTCGCAAGTTAGGCAATCTTCACAACATCCCATGTAATATAGATAATAAAAGGGGAGATAACATAGTTGGCTTACACTCGCCACATTAATCAAGTACAGAAATAACATTACATCATCCAAACACTCATGGCCCGCCTACGGCACCAAAATAAAAGATAACCCAACATGCGACACGGTCCCGATCACCCCCAACTGGGCACCACTACTGATCATTAGGGAAGGAAACATAGTAACGTTGAGAGTCCTCGTCGAACTCCCACTTGAGCTCAAGCGCGTCTCCTGGAGCGGAATCATCAGCCCTGCATCTGGTGTAATAGTAATCTATGAGCCACAGGGACTCAGCAATCTCGCACCCTCGCGATCAAGACTATTTAAGCTTATAGGTATGGCAAGGTAAATATGTGGAGCTGCAGCAAGCGACTAGCAAGATATGGTGGCTATCCTATTCACAAAAGAGAGCGAGAAGAGGAGGCAAAGCGTGAGCGAGAAACTAGAGAACAACCTGCGCAAGCATTACTCCAACACCGTGTCCACCTCCTGGACTCCGCCGAGAAGAGGCCATCACGGTAACACACTCAATTGGTTCTTTTTAATTAAGTTAAGGTTCAAGTTATCTACAACCGGACATTAACAAATTCCCATCTGCCCATAACCGTGGGCACGACTTTCGAAAGTTCAAATCCCTGCAGGGGAGTCCCAACTTAGCCCATGACAAGCTCTCACGGTCAACGAAGGAATAGACCTCCTCCCAAGACGTTCCGATCAGACTCGGTATCTCGGTTCTTCAAGACACTTCGACAGGTTAAAACAAGACCAGCAACACCGCCCGAATGTGCCGACAAATCCCGATAGGAGCTGCACATATCTCGTTCTTAGGGCA
>NC_057806.1:147144024-147192554 GCF_018294505.1 Triticum aestivum
AATAAGATGACCCTCGGGCTCCGGAAACCCAAGGGAAAAAGAGGCTAGGTGGAAAATGGTAAAACCAAGGTTGGGCATTGCTGGAAAAGCTTTAATCAAGACGAACTATCAAAGGGTTCCCATTATAACCCAACCGTGTAAGGAACGCAAAATCCGGGAACATAACACCGATATGACGGAAACTAGGGCGGCAAGAGTGGAACAAAACACTAGGCGAGAGGCCGAGCCTTCCACCCTTTACCAAGTGTATAGATGCATTAAGATAACATGGCAATATAATGATATCCCAACAAGTAAATAAATGTTCCAACAAGGAACGGCCTCCAATCTTCACCTGTAACTAGCAACACTGTCGTGGTCTTATCACGGCAGATGTCCTAGAGAAAGGACTTAGTCATGGAGCCATCGCGACGGGTTAGCTTGAAGGGGTTAAAGCGGACACAAGGACGCAAGAGGGTTTATACTAGTTCGTCCCCTTCAAGGAAGGTAAAAGCCTACGTCTAGTTGTGATGGAATTGATGGGGTTTCGATGACTAGGGAGCAAACAAGCTTCGCCTATGTCTCGAGTTGTTGTCCGTCGTCCCTGAACCGCCGCCAGGTCGCCCCCTTATATACACGGGTGACGCCCGCCGGTTCAGAGAGTCCCAACACCAGTTCATACTCGTATCCGGGTTGGTCCCTCCTTGTTCCAAACTTACAGTAGAAGTATATGCACAAACGTCGATGTACGGCTACAGGTTGTAAACCGACTACGGTCCCTGGGCCTTCATCTGCCTCTTTAGGCTTTAACACCTTTGATCTACTGATGAAGTTAATCCGGCCCAGGTAGGCCGGTTTATGCCCAGTAGTAATATCCCCAACATTAGGCCCCAGATTGATTTGAACAGGTTCATGTCAATCCTTAGCAAAAATCTTCGTCTTCAACATCTTCTTGCAGTTGTTGAACCGCCGTGACGTCATCTTCTCTGTTTGCTGTAAACCGGCGTGACATCATCTGTCATAAAGAAAACATCCATGATATCCTCTTGTTTAATAGATTTGCAATGACTGAGGTGACCGCCCCACTTCCAAAATCTGCGGTCCCTTGATTCCCGCGCCTGACACATGTCCTTTGCCTTATAAATAGGCCCGAAGGGTCATTTCTTTTCTTCCCTTCGTGCCCTTCTTCTTCGTCTTCCTCGCGTCGCCAGTCTCAGAGCTCCGTCGCCGCCGTCGTCTTCTGCATCACCCTTGGCCACTACATCAACTTGAACGCACCAGAAAGCCGCGGCGACCTTCCGCGTCTTCCTCAGCTCTGGTAGGTCTTCTGTTCTTCTCAACATAGATCTGATCTAGGGCTTCGTGTTCTTGCGGTGTTCATCATTTGTTCATACTCATGTACTAGCTCCTGGATGCACATGTGAACCCTTGCTTTGTGTAGCGGTAACTTTCAGTATCCGCCGCTAGTTTCCTGCCCAAAACCATAGATCTCACATATACTTCTGCTCATTGATTCAATACTATTCTGCTTTGATCTTCGACTATTTTTATTATTTTCTGAACTTGCTTCAGATCCAACGCCGTAATAAGATCTTGTGAAACCTGTTTCTGCATACTTAATCATCCGCAATCTCAATTGCTTCAATGTTTAGGTTAGGCGGTTTAACCTTATAGAAAATTTTCCAAACCGGTATATGCCATTAGTCCCCTTGTTGAACCACCAGATGTAGGTTGCTTCATGAAACTCCGGTTTAGATAGGGATGTTTCCGGTTTACCATTGTACATACCAGTGCATTTTAATCAATGTATTTTTGAACCGGGATCTTTTACCTTGTAGATTCCATCATGGCCAAGCAAGTGTATGAGTGCAATTGGGTTCCTTCGTGCGTCACAGAGGATGAACTGGACGATTTAGTCCTGATTGGTGCTTTAGGCAGTAAGGATACAATCCATTGGAGGGCTCCTGGCAAAGAATGCCCTCCCACACCTCGAGAAGGAGAGGTTGTTGTTTTCGTAGATCACTTAGCCCGGGGCTTTAAGCCGCCCGGTTCTAAATTTTACCAGGATGTCTTAGCTGATTTCCAGCTCCATCCACAAGATACTGGCCCCAACTCTGTTACAAATATGTGTCACTTCCAAGTGCTCTGTGAAGCGTTCTTTCAAGAGGAGCCCAAAGTGGAACTATTCAGAGACCTATTCCATCTAAACCATCGTACTGAATTTACTGACGGCTCCAATACGGAGTTGGGTGGTGTGGCGATTCAGAAAAGGAAAGAGGTCACATACCCTCGCGCAAAACTGCATAGCCACCCCAAAGAATGGAATCAGACATGGTTCTACTGCAAAGACACCTCCCCTGCTGGTGAAAATCCCTTGCCTGGCTTTCGACCGGAGCGGCTCAGCAACACACACCCTTCTCCACAAAGATTGACTGCACAGGAGAGAAGTAAATATGCTCCGCAGCTATCAAAGCTCAGAGCTTTTATGGCCAACGGTTTAACAGGGGTTGACCTTGCTCGCTGTTGGATATCATGGAGCATACTGCCTCTTAGTCTGCGCTCTGGTTTGATGTGCCAGTATACTGACCATGTTGATGACCCACTGCGACACTCAAGACTCCAGCTCTCTGGTGAAGAAATCACAGAGGTTGTGCGTAAGATACTGAATGAACCGGAACACATCTGCGCCAGAACCGGCCTGCTTCCCTTCTGTGCCACCAACAAACCGCCAGCTATAAGACTTTGACTTTTCCCTTTACTGAATCTGTTATTGATATGTCTGGTCATTGTTTTTAATATCATTGTCTGCATAATCAGGGCGATGATCCGTTTTGGAGCAAAAAACTGCCGCAGGAGAAGCCAGACAAACCAGACAAACCGGAAAGAGCAACCCGGCAAAAGACTAAAGCTATGAAGAAGACTGCCCATAGGAAAAGAACCACTACCTCTTCTAATCCGGCTCCTGACGATGAGGTTGATAACCCGGACTTTGAGGTAGAGCTTGACTCACTTGGTTTATTTTTCATGCGTCTTATTGATGATGATATTTGTCAGGACGATGTTGAAGCCAGCCACGCGGATGTTGCCGAGGTAATTATTCTCTCTTCTGATTCAGAAACTTTGCCTTCACAAAAAATCCGTCAGGCAAACCGGAAAGTGAAATTTTCTCATCCTCTTGCTTATTTGGATCCTAAACTTCTTATGAAGACCCAACAACACGAAGCTCGCCGCACCACCCGGCACAGCGGTCAGGTAGTTACCTCCGCCGGTTTACCGAACAGTTCGGTTCGGAAACGCCATTCCGAGGTCTCTAATTTGCTTGTCAGTGCTTGTCCTAAAGCGGGCTGCTTTCGTCAACCTCTTACTCCATCTGACTCCAATTATCTGGTTACTTCCCACTCATCTTCTGGCGAGTCATCGGCTACTCAGCTCCCACCGCTCAAAACGGTGTTTGGGTAAGCTATACTTATTGTGATGTTTGCAGTACATTGCCTTAGAACATATTCTGTATTTGATTTTGTTATCCTTCTCAGGGCCAAACCTAGGCCAAGAAAGAAGGCCCGCCTAGACAAAGCGGCCGAAGAGGATGTCGTTCTTGAAGCGGACGAGACACCCAATGCTGAAACGGCTATTCCTGAGGATATTCCCAACGATCCACCACAGCAAGATGATGATCTTATTGCAGAAGAGAGACCTACTAACACCTCAGGTCCTACCCATCAGCCTACAGGTTCCATCCGGATTGAAAGCTCCACCGGTCCAGCAAAGCCTACTGACAAGCCAACAGCTCCAATGCAAACCGGCGGTACCAAAGATGATGAGGTTGTCATTACTGGTACTGGCCATACTGAGCCAAACAATCATGTCGCTTTATCCAAACATTCTGCCAAGGAAGAACTTGCTGCCTTTGGTAAAGGCAAGTGGAACACTGATCTGACGACTTACGCTGCTCTGAACGCCCAAGATATCCATTCCGGCTATCTGAACCGGCTGTATACCAGCCGTGACTATGAAGCCGGTCTGGTCAACATGATGAAAGACAAATATGAGGTAATTTCCATATGCTCCTTCCTGCTTGTATGCTTCCATTCCTGACTCTCCTAGCCCCCAAGGGCCGGTTTGGAATATTCTTTCAAACCGGGACTTAAATAATATAAATCTTGTTGCTTTGAAATTTGCTGATGTATCCCCCAAGGGCCGGTTCAACTTTAGCGTAGTTAAACCGGTACTTTAAGTAATTGAAACTGCCGTTTCAGAATATATATGATCAAGTAGCCATTAGCCCCCAAGTGCCAAGTTGAATACTTGTATTGATCTTGGGACTTTGTAAACAATCGAAAGATGAAAGGGGTAAACCGGAGGCCGCTTTAGATCAAATATGCATTAGCCCCCAAGTACTAAGTGCATAACTTGTTATGTGGTTGGTACTTGAATCCTTCTACCAATTTGTTGAAGCATATATCTGTATGCATGCAGGCGGAGCTGAAGACGAAAGAGAACCAAGTCATCGATCTTCAAGAAGCCCTGAAAACCCAACAAGCTGAAACCTCCAAAACAAAAGAGGAATTGGCCAGTGCTTTAAGCGCCATGGAACAACTTAAGGAGAACTTCAAAAAGAAACGGGCGGACTGGGCCACTGAGAAATCCGCTTTGATCAAATGAGTAGAGGATGCTGAGGCTGCATTAAAACTAGTGGCAGATGAACTGACCAGCATAAAGCGGCACGTGCATGCCATGACTGCTGCTATCTTTGGTAAGCCAGTTTTCCTACTGAATTGGCTCTGCCTTCTGACAAAGTCGCCGATTTATTAACCCTTTATGGTATTTCAGGGACACGCATTGGTCACTTGGGGTCAGATGTACGGAAGAAGCTAAAAGCCGCCTATACATTGGCTGAACAATTGTATACTGGTGCCCAGCGGATCATCTATACTGCCTCTCATAAGAAACCGGCGCCTACTTTGATTCAAGATACTCTGATGAAATTGTCAGTGCTTCCTGCTCGGATTGAAGAGCTAAAGAAATCTGCTGCTCGAACCGGCGCAATCAATGCTTTAATCAGGGCAAAAGCCTGGGTGCCGGATTTTGATCCTGTTGAAGCGGCTCAGGGCTATCCCAGCTTGAAGGAAGACGGATCAGAATTCGGTGAAGCGGATCTGCGAGCGATAAACCGGGAGGTGCGTCCACTAGCTTGTCAGTTGGCTGAGGAAGCAGACTTGTCTCGTTATCAAGCGCAATATGACAGTTAGAACAAGCGAATAGCTGCGCCAATCCATGAATCGGAAAATCTGATTCCTCCAATCCGTAAGAATACTTATGCTCCCGATATTGACCCGTCCTTGCTAATCCATGATGAAGCTGTTTTTCAAGCATTAATGGGAATCAACTGGACAACTGTGGATTTCCAACCACTGGGTAGGGATACGGAGGCTGAAGCGGCGCAGGACGACCCACAACCATCAGGCCAGGCTGATGACCAAGCTTGAACCGGACGCCGGTTTAAAACTGCCTCTTCTTCGCGAAACACAATTATATTATTATGGGCACCATGTTGCCTTGTAATGGGCTAGCTGATACCTTTGATGTTGATATGCCTTCGTGCATAATTTGTTCTTCTTGTGGCAATGAACTTTCCAAAACACTTTCTGAAATGAAAAATTCGTCAAGTGCCACCGCGGTTGTACCGTCAGGCGGAATATGATGTCTGCATATATGAAAACAAAATTTTAAGTATGACCAAATTTTGAGATACATGATACCTGTCGTCATTGAGCGTGAAGTTGGCTTGGCCAATCTTGAAGCGGAGTTTTGCAAACCCATACTGTTGGAGGAGATAACAGCTCCTGTATATATATATATATATATATATATATATATATATATATGACGCTGGTTTACCATGTAAACCATGCCGGGTTATAATAAACACCATGTTACTCCATAAGAAGATGTTAACAACATGGATCAAACCGGTCAAATAGCCTCCGGATTGACGTGAACTGTGTTCCGTCAATTGAAAAAAAATTGTCGGTTTAAGAAACACAATGAAAAGCAAAAAACACCCCTTCAAAGAAAAGTGTGAAGCAAAATAAAAGTTTTATTTAAGCTGATCAAATGGCGTTACCATGGCTAAACACGACCAAGTTCCCGTTAGGTGTAACTATGGTTCTAATCAGCCAGGTCCCCAGATGAAACCATGGCATTTATGCCGACCAAATGGCGTGGTCATGGTTCGGGTTCGACCAAGCCCCCAAGTGATTCTGTGGCCTTAGGCCGACCAAGAGGCATGACTGGTTCAAACATGACGAAGTCCCCAAGTGATCTGGTGGCTTTCGCCTATCAAGAGGCATGGTATTGGTTCGGACACGACCAATCCTCCAAGTGATATAACACGATGCTTTTAGCAAAGCGAACTCAAGGGGTAAACCGGAGGCCGCTTTAGAGCAACTCCGTGTAACCTCACATGATGTAAAAGAACAGATACCCCGCTTTAGCTGAGGTTCCGGTTTATTATATAATATATACATTGTCGTAATATGTACATAAGTATAGCCAATGGCTCAGGTGTAGTAAGGCCGAAGATGAGCTATATTCCACGGCCTGTTAGTCTCCTCCTCTGATGTATGTGAGTCCTTATGCTCTCGAATATCGATCACATAGTACGACCCGTTGTGCAGATTCTTGCTGACCACGAAAGGCCCCTCCCAAGGTGGGGATAGCTTATGCATGTTAGTCTGATCTTGGATGAGCCGAAGCACCAAATCTCTTTCCTGGAAGGTTTTGGTTCTGACCCGGCGACTATGATAATGACGAAGATCCTGCTGGTAAATCGCCGATCGGGCGGCTGCGATGTCACGCTCTTCATCCAACCGGTCCAAAGCATCTTACTGTGATGTCTCATTGTCCGCTTCAATATAAGCTGTGACACAAGGTGAATCATGCCGGATATCACTGGGGAGAACCGCCTCCGCTCCATAAACCATGAAGAACGGCGTGTATCCTGTTGATCTATTGGGTGTTGTATTGATACTCCATAGCACATATGGTAATTCTTCTACCCAACAACCCGGCGTTCTCTGCAAAGGAACCATGAGCCGGGGCTTGATGCCTCTCAAGATCTCTTGATTAGCTCTTTCTGCTTGACCATTGGACTATGGATGTGCCACTGATGAAATGTCGAGCCGGATGTGCTCTCGTTCACAGAACTCCTTCATAGCACCTTTGGATAAATTGGCACCATTATCTGTGATAATACTGTGCGGAAAGCCAAACCGGAAAATCACCTTTTTGATGAACTGAACCGCCGTGGCCGCATCACACTTGCTAACAGGTTCTGCCTCCACCCACTTTGTAAACTTGTCAACCGCCACCAGGAGGTGGGTCTTCTTATCTTTGGACCTTTTGAAAGGCCCAACCATATCCAGCCCCCAAGTCGCAAACGGCCAAGTAATCGGAATCATTCTCAATTCTTGAGCCGGTACATGAGCGCGCCTTGAAAACCTTTGGCAACCATCACACCGTCTGACCAGATCCTCCGCATCAGCATGAGCAGTTAACCAATAAAAACCATGGAGAAACGCTTTAGCCACCAGAGACTTTGAACCGGCATGGTGACCACAATCTCCTTCGTGGATCTCACGCAAGATTTCACGGCCTTCTTCAGGAGACACACATCGTTGGAAAGCCCCTGATATACTACAATGATGCAACTCGCCGTTGATGATAGCCATGGACTTGGATCGCCAGATTATCTGCCTTGCTAGAATTTCATCCTCTGGCAACTCACCCTGGTTCTTGTACGCCAGGTAAGGAAGCGTCCAATCCGGAATAACATGAAGAGCCGCCACCAATCGAGCCTCCGGATCAGGAATAGCCAAATCCTCTTCACCAGGGATCTTGACCGACGGGTTGTGCAGCACATCCAGAAAAACATTGGGTGGGACCGGTTTGCGCTGAGAGCCCAGCCGGCTTAAAGTGTCTGCCGCTTCATTTTTCCGCCTGTCCACGTGATCCACCTGATAGCCTTTGAAATAACCTGCGACAGTATCCACCTCACGATGATATGCTGCCATGAGTGGGTCCTTGGAGTCCCAAGTGCCAGACACTTGCTGGGCCACAAGGTCCGAGTCACCGAAGCACTTAACTCGACTTAGATTCATCTCCTTAGCCATCCGGAGACCATGGAGCAAGGCTTCATACTCAGCTGCATTGTTAGTACAAGGGAACATTAAGCGGAGAACATAACAAAACTTATCACCTCATGGGGAAGTTAATACGACTCTAGCCCCCGAGCCTTCCAACTGCCTGGATCCGTCAAAATGGATGGTCCAATACGTATGATCCGGCTTTTCTTCAGGTGCTTGCATTTCCGTCCAATCATTGATGAAATCAACAAGTGCTTGAGACTTAACCGCTGTCCGAGGCACATACTTCAAACCGTACGGCCCCAGCTCTATGGCCCACTTTGCAATCCGGCCAGTTGCTTCCCGGTTTTGGATGATATCTCCCAAAGGAGCAGAACTGACCACCGTAATTGAGTGCCCTTGGAAATATTGTTTAAGCTTCTGGCTTGCCATAAAGACTCCATACACCAGCTTCTTCCAATGCAGATACCTTTGCTTGGACTCAATGAGCACCTCGCTGATGTAATAAACCGGACGTTGAACCGGATGCTCCTTACCTGCCTCCTTTCGCTCTACCACAATAGCTACACTGACCGCCCGAACATTAGCAGCAACATATAGCAGTAACGGCTCCTTGTCAACGGGAGCGGCGAGCACAGGCGGATTGGCCAATTGTCGCTTTAAGTCCTCAAACGCTTCATCAGCAGCAGAACTCCAGGCAAACTGATCCGTCTTTTTCAACATCTGATACAAAAGGATTGCCTTCTCACCCAGGCGACTGATAAACCGACTTAGCGCAGCAATCCTGCCTGCCAGGTGTTGAACATCGTTGATACACTTTGGTTTAGCCAGGGAGGTGATAGCTGTGATCTTCTCCGGATTAGCCTCAATTCCCCTGTCGGACACTAGAAAACCCAATAGCTTGCCTGCCGGTACACCAAAAACACACTTGTCCGGATTAAGCATCATCTTGTATGTTCTCAGATTATCAAAGGTTTCTTTCAAATCATCAATCAGAGTCACCTTCTCCCTGGATTTAACCACGATATCATCCACGTAAGCATGTACATTACGGCCAATCTGCTTGTGAAGACAATTTTGTACACACCGTTGGTAAGTTGCCTGGGCACTCTTGAGCCCGAAGGGCATAGACACATAGCAGAAGGCTCCAAAGGGAGTTATAAATGTTGTCTTCTCCTAGTCCTTAACTGCCATTTTGATCTGATGATAGCCAGAATACGCATCCAAAAAACTTAGACGCTCACAACCCGCCGTAGCATCAATAATTTGATCAATACGGGGGAGGGCAAAAAGATCTGCTGGACAAGCCTTATTAAGATCTATGTAATCCACACACATGCGCCAGGTGCCGTTTTTCTTGAGGACCAGCACTGGATTGGCAAGCCACTCAGGGTGAAAAACTTCAATAATAAAGCTAGCTGCTAAGAGCCTGGCTACCTCTTCTCCAATCGCCTTGCGCCTTTCTTCGTTAGACCAGCGGAGGAACTGTTTCACCGGTTTGTATTTAGGATCCACATTAAGTGTGTGCTCAGCGAGTTGCCTCGGTACACCTAGCATGTTAGAAGGTTTCCATGCGAAAATGTCCCGATTCTCATGGATGAACTCGATGAGCGCGCCTTCCTATTTTGGATCCAAGTTGACACTGATGCTGAACTGCTTGGACGAATTGCCAGGTACGAAATCAACAAGCTTAGTCTCCGCTGCCGATTTGAACTTCAGGGCCGGATCATGCTCCGTAGTTGGCTTCTTCAATGGAGTCATGTCCGTCGGATCAACATTGTCTTTATAGTACTTCAACTCCACGGTGGCACAAACCGACTCTGCATAAGCCGCATCTCCTTCCTCGCATTCCAAAGCGATTTTGCGGCTTCCATGAACCGTTATTGTCCCCTTGTGACCCGGCATCTTGAGCTGCAAATATACATAACAGGGCCGAGCCATAAACTTGGCGTATGCCGGTCGCCCAAACAGGGCATGATATGGACTTTGGATTTTCACCACCTCAAACGTCAATGTCTCCGACCTGGAATCATGATCATCCCCAAAGGCCACTTCCAGAGCTATCTTACCAACGGGATATCCCCAAAGGCACTACACTGTGGAATACTGTATTAGACGGTTTGAGATTCTTATCTGTTAACCCCATACGTCGGAAGGTCTCATAGTACAGGATGTTATTACTGCTCCCTCCATCCATGAGCACCTTGGTAAACTTATAACCTCCCACCTGAGGCGCCACCACCAGAGCCAACTGACCCAGATTATCGACCTGGGGTGGGTGATCTTCTCTGCTCCATATGATCGGCTGTTCAGACCAACGTAGATAACGGGGTATGGTCGGTTCAACAGAGTTGACTGCCCGCCTCTGAACCTTCCGGTCTCGCTTGTCCAAGCTAGTGGTAAAGACATGGTACTGTCCACCACTCAACTGCTTTGGGTTGCTCTGGTAACCCGACTGCTGTTGCTGCTGTTGCTGTTGGTTGTAACCACCCTGGTTGTTCCGATTATTTGACCATTATTTCCGCCCGGATTACCATTAAACCCTAAACCGGAACTTCCTCCACCATAACCCGGCCCGGACCCTGAGCCATCGCCAGATTCGCGATCATACCAGAAATTATTAGAATTCTTGAACTCCTGCATAATAAAGCAATCCTTCCAAAGGTGGTTTGCTGGTTCCTCCTTCGTCCCATGTTTTGGACAGGGCTGGCTTAGCAGATAGTTTAGGCGGTTTGGGTTAGGGTTGGGCGCCCCACTACGACTTCTTGGCCTACCCTTGCGTCGCTGGCCATTGTTCTATGCGTTGGTATTAGCCACAAAGTCCATGTTATCGTCCGCTTTACGCTTGCCTCCTCCGCCATTGCCTACCCAATGATGCTGCTGACCTTTGGAGCTGCTATTCTTCTTTACCTTCCCTGTCTTGTCATCATCAGATTCAGGATCCTTGGTACTATCAGAATCAGCATATTTCACCAAAGCGGCCATGAGAGTCCCCATGTCGGTGCAATGATGCTTCATCCGTCCCAACTTCAGCTTCAGGGGTCCAAACCGGCAGTTGCCCTCTAGGGTTAATACTGCGGTGTCAGCGTTGATGCGGTCTAAGGAGTGCAACACTTCTGAAACCCGGCGCACCCAATGAGTCGTTGATTCTCCTTCCTCCTGGACGCATGGAGCTAAGTCCACTATCGACATAGGCTGTTTACAGGTATCTTTGAAATTGCTGATACACCGGGCCCGTAATTGGGCCCATGAACTGATAGAATTAGCCGGTAAGCTTTTTAACCAAGTACGTGCCGTTCCTTCGAGCATCATGGTGAAGTATTTTGCACACGCCATGTCATCCACATCGAGCATCTCCATGGCCATCTCATAGCTCTCCACCCATGTCTCTGGAGGTTGATCCGCCGTGTAATTTGGTATCTTGCGCGGGCCTTTGAAATCCTTGGGCAGGCGCACGTTACATAAAGCGGGGATAAGGCAAGGCACCCCCAAAGAGTTGGAAGTAACACCAGGTTCAGTCAAGGTGGTTGGATGAACCGGCGTGAGCTGCCGAGCCTGATGATGTGCGGCTAACTCGGCCTCCCTGCGCGCGCGGGCCCGGTCCACCACTCCCTGAGCGTCATCAGCACCACCCGCTGGGTTGTTGTCCCGGGGTGCCCCACGTCGTTCATTACTCGACACTGCCGGTTCATCCATATGTCTGTTATAGCTCCGGGTTGGACGAGGGGTCGAGTGGATCCGGTCGCGGCTGTACGAGTATGCTTCCTGTTGGGCCAAAGCGGTCCTCAGAAGTTCCTTGACCCGCCGTGTCTCTACTGCCTGCGGCGAGTCACCTTCAATTGGAATGGCCTCCAGCCGTGCAGCAGCGGCAACAAGATTGTCCATTGGGTTGGAGTAGTGACCCGGGGGTGTTAAAGCAGCCTGAGGTACAACGGTGTTTTGACGAGGTGGGTCGATCTGACGAGGCTGAACCGGTGCACCGGTCCCAGGGGCTTCTGCCCGGTTCCCCTCCAGCGGATTGCCAGCTCTTGGCCCTGGAGTGTTGAAAAGGTCTCTGGCCTCAAAAACCGGAGGTAAGCGGAATCGGTGCTTCCTCCTCATGACTTCATGTGATGCGCTCTGGTCTAACATAAGCCTATAGGCCTCTGCGTCTAAAGCAGCCCGCTCTGCGGCCATCCTGGTGTCCTCAGCCGCCAGATCCGCTTTGGCCTGGGTGATCTGTTCCTTTACCCTTGCAATCTTCGTATTATGAACGTCCTGATCTGGCGGATTAACTTCCGCCATAAGCACAGCCAACGCATCAAATAGCTCTGATAGAACCTGAGTCGGCGGGCACACAGGGCCTCCTGCCCCGGCGGCCATCGCTGTTGTTGAACCGGAAAGCATTGCCGCAACTGTCGAAGAATGAAACGCTTCTTTTGTTCCGGCCATGAATACTCCAACCCGGTTGGGCAGATCAGAGGGGTCCGGAATACTGTCACCATCAGAACAGCTCCCAATCCGGCCATCTTGTAGCTGATAAAGAGATTCGGTTTCTCCGGTCGAAGATTCGTCACCGGAACAAATGACAGTCGCCCCGCGAAATCCCGATCCGTCCTCATGACTTCCTCCATGGATGACTCCCATGAAGGCACGCTTCATGGCCGGTTTAACCCGGGCGGATTGCGCACGCTGAGCCGTCTCGACGAGGTCGGTGCAGATGTCCGGCTCAGGGCCCGGTTCACCGATCTTACCAATGAAAACGTGAATGCTACCAAAGGGGACCTGGTACCCGTACTCAACTGAGCCAGCCTCAGGGCCCCAGCCTGCGTCGTCGATGTAGAGCCTGCCGCGACGACTCTTAGTCATCCGGCCTACAGCATAGCCCTCGAGTCCTTTAAAGCGGCCCTCTAAGAACCGGAAACCATCGTGTGATCGCCCCACGGTGGGCGCCAACTGTCGTGGTTTTGTCACGGCAGATGTCCTAGAGAAAGGACTTAGTCGTGGAGCCATCGCGACGGGTTAGCTTGAAGGGGTTAAAGTGGACACAAGGACGCAAGAGGGTTTATACTAGTTCGGCCCCTTCAAGGAAGGTAAAAGCCTACGTCTAGTTGTGATGGAATTGATGGGGTTTCGATGACTACGGAACAAACAAGCTTCGCCTATGTCTCGAGTTGTTGTCCGTCGTCCCTGAACCGCCGCCAGGTCGCCCCCTTATATACACGGGTGATGCCCGCCGGTTCAGAGAGTCCCAACACCGGTTCATACTCGTATCCGGGTTGGTCCCTCCTTGTTCCTAACTTACAGTACAAGTATATGCACAAACGTCGATGTACGGCTACAGGTTGTAAACTGACTACGGGCCCTGGGCCTTTATCTGCCTCTTTAGGCTTTAACACCTTTGATCTACTGATGAAGTTAATCCGGCCCAAGTAGGCTGGTTTATGCCCAGTAGTAATATCCCCAACAAACGCTATAAGAGGGGCTGAGCAAAGCGGTAACATAGCCAATCAACGGTTTGCTAGGAACATGGTGGGTTAGAGGTTTGACATGGCAATTTGGGAGGCTTGAAAGCAAGTGGTAGGCATCGTAGCATTGGCATAGCAAAAGAGCGAGCAAACTAGCATAACAAAGATAGTAGTGATTTTGAGGGTATGATCATCTTGCCTGCACAGTTGTCAGAGTTGACTGGATCCTCGAAAGCGAACTCAACGGGCTCCTCGTTAGCGAACTCGTCTCCCGGCTCTACCCAAACAAGACAACAAGCAACAAGGACACAATCAACCACGTGCAAGGATCAAACAAGATGATGCAAGGATGATATGTTATGCGGGATGCGATGCGGGATGCATAGGCAAGATGTGACAGGAAATGCAAGAACCTGGCATCAACCTAGAAATCCAAGTGTGCCACTGGGAAGATGAGATGAAATCGCTTGAAAATGATATAAAGAACGCCGGAATCGGAGTTACGGTTTGGAAATGGTAAGCGATTCAAATATGACACCGATCTGCAATTTACAGCAAGTAGCCATCTAAATGCAATGAGATGAACATGCTACATCACCCAAACATGACAACAAAATACATGGCAGGGATGCATTCAAGATGCTTAACAAAAGTCTAGCACTGAGCTACGGACAAATCATCCATTAACAGGTTCAAACAAGCATGGCAAAACTGCATAAGGCAAACAGATTTCAGACTTAGTGAGATTAACACTTGTCTGGAATTTCAGATCAGGTAGCACTCTTCGGAGCAACAAAACTACATGATACAGGACTTGAACATGGCAAAGTAAAACATTGCATGGAGCTACTCAAAGAGCTTACCAAAAGTCCCTTGGTGACCTTGAGCCAAAAGGGATCAGAAAATACAATTGCAAGCATGTGAACATAGCAAAAACATAATCAGTTTTCAGACTTAGTGAAAACTGGCACATGCTGAAACATAACTCAAGTAGGCATGTTTACGAGCTCGATGCACTCACTACAGAGCAAGTCATGACAAGCTAAGCATACATCTATCAAGAACACACAAAATGCAAGCTAGACATGGCAAGAACAATAGCATAGCATGCACGGATCAACTACAACATCATCGGCAAAATTGCAAACAAGTTGACAATCTGCCCAGATTCACAAAGTAGCAAAAGTAGAGCTCGATTGACTCAAGCTAGGGTGCTCCATAATTTCAAACAAAGAAATGTATGGATAGAGCACTACAAGGTTAACAAAACATCCTTACTGATCATCCTCAAAAGAGGCACGGATCACTAGGAAACAACATGAACATATGGCCATATGAGATAAACAGCTCAAGGACTTAGTGGAAATGCTAAGTCCCTGAAATCCGAATTACCAAGTGCACCACTTTGCAAGCTCGTGCTAGTCACCACGCACATCACAAAAATACATGGGTTGCACCTCTGGAAAGATGGCAAAACCCTTAACAAAACATATGTAGAGCTCATGGGCATATCATGCACACAATCATCATGGCAAAAATGACAAATATCTAAAACGGAGCAGCATATCTGAAAATTATCTCAAGTAGCCCTCTTCTAACAGCATTTCGGGCATCAAGATGAACTCAAATGAAAATGATGCAATGGAATGAGATGATGTACTCTCTGAGATGAACATTTTGATAGGCTATATGGCAAAAACGGAGTTACGGATGCAAAGTTACGGCACGATGAACAGGGGCACTTGAAACTGAAAAACACGGGGACTTAGTAGAATTTCGACCTCCGGATCTAGGGTTTGATGGCACGCGGACCAAGGCGGCGGCGGACTCACCGGAGAAGGGCAGGGTGGCGATGGGAGCTCACCGGCGACCCGGATCCGGCCGCGGGACGGCGGGGAGCGGCGCGGCAGGCGCGGTGGGGAGGCGCGGGCGCGGCGGGGCCACAACGGCGGTCATCGGCGGCGGGGGCGTGGCCGGTCGGCGAGGAGGGCCAGCGGGGCGGCGGCGTCAGCGTAGGAGGCGCGACGGCGCGGAGAGGATCGGCGGTGGGGGCGCGCGGGGCGCGTGGGCCGTGCGGGGGCCCTGCTCGGTCTCGCTCGGGCCGACGGCGGGACAGATGTCGGGGTGCCATGTGGAAGCCTGCCATTGGTGCGGGCGGCGGTGGGAATTCGTCCGCCCGGGGCGGACATGTCCGGCGGCGGCGAGAGGAGGATTTTAGGGTTTGAGAAAGAGGAGATCCGCGAATTTCGGGAGGGGACTTTAAATAGAGGTAGAGGGAGCTAGGAGAGTCCAAATGAGGTGCGGTTTTCGGCCACGCGATCGTGATCGAACGCTCTAGATGATGGAGAAGGTTTAGGTGGGTTTTGGGCCAAATTGGAGGGGTGTTGGGCTGCAACACACACAAGGCCTTTTCGGTCCCTCGGTTATCCGTTGGAGTATCAAACGAAGTCCAAATGACACGAAACTTGACAGGCGGTCTACCGGTAGTAAACCAAGGCTGCTTGGCAAGTCTCGGTCCAATCCGGAAATGTTTAATCCCCACACACGAAAGAAAGGTAGAAATGACCACCGGAGGAGAACGAAGCGTCGGAATGCAAAACGAACAACGGGGAAAATGCTCGAATGCAAGAGACGAACACGTATGCAAATGCAATGCACATGATGACATGATATGAGATGCATGACAATGACAACAACACACGGAGACAAAAACCCGAACCCGAGAAAATAAAATAACTTAATGCCGGAAACGGCAAGAGTTGGAGTACAAATTGGGTAAGTTACATCCGGGGTGTTACAACCATGTGCTATTTGAAAACATTTTGTGAGAAGAATCTTGTTTTTTAAATCCCCGTAAATCCAAAACTCACCCGAAAATCGTGAAACTGGCATGGTGTCACGACATGGCACATATATGTCGAGGAATTTTTTTCGTCCGTTTTGGTGCAAGTTTTATTACAAGCCTCTTACAAACCAGAGCTTCTATTAAATTGGGTTTCGATAGAGAAACGTGTCCCCCTTGTGGGCGAAACGTAATCAGTGCCTCTTTTCGCCTTGTATTATCTTGTACGGGCAACATGGAATGACAGGATATCCATGCTGAAATTTAAACTTATTCAGGGTTCGTTTGGCCTTTTTATACACAAATTGGGTTTCCTAGGCATTTAGTGTCCATAATTCAAATCTGAACTTCAAATACATGCTCCAGTTGACCAAAATGGCTAGAAAATTTATACATGTGTCTGATGTCTACTACGCAACTTTATTCTTGTAGACACATGTTGGGCCTCCAAGCGCAGAGTTCTGTAGGACAGTAGCAATTTCCCCTCAAGTGGATGACCTAAGGTTTATCAATCCATGAGAGGTGTAGGATGAAGATGGTCTCTCTCAAACGACCCTGCAACCAAATACAAGAAATCTCTTGTGTCCCCAACACACCCAATACAATGGAAAATTGTATAGGTGCACTAGTTCAGCGAAGAGATGGTGATAAAAGTGTAATATGGATGGTAGAAATATATTTTTATAATCTGAATAAATTAAAACAGCAAGGTAGAAAATAGTAAATGAGCACAAAAACGATATTTCAATGCTTAAAAACAAGGCCTAGGGTCCGTACTTTCGCTACACTGGTACGCGTCGGTCCTAAACAAACAGTTTTTAACCCCTTTCCACGACGGCATTTGGAACCGTCGCCAAGTGAGTGTGGGAGATAGGGAGTCCTTCCCACACGACCCAGAAACCATCGGGGATATTCCCTCCTGGCACACATGCTCGGCAAAATGAGGTCGTGTGCGACCAGTGAGCGCTCAAATATAGAAATACGTACAATGGAGCTAAAAAATACAATTATACGGCGAAATTGTTTCCGGTCGCAAGTACATCCCACACAGTCAGTCGCCGCTAAACGTTTCCGTTCGTTTATACATCCCACCAGTCGCTCCAAGAAAAACGTTTCCATTCATAGGTACATCACACACAATTTTTCCCGTTAAATCGTTTGTGATAGCGTTGCCATTGCACATGATATTAATAATTTTATCGTTTGCGTTATTGAATGCATCACACACGGTGCGTAGAAGAAATTGTGTGGCAAAGACTGTCCATCACACACACTTTTTATGTGGTAAACGTTTGCGCAAAGTGGCCTAACGCAAACAATTTTCAAGAGAAATTCGTGTGTGCAGTGGAGACTGATCGCACACATAGTGGATCCTAGAAATGTTTCTGATCTCCTCGTATATTGCAGACGTTTCTCTTTCACAAATCATGTGCAGTGTAATCCCTAATTTAAAAATCACATGTTTTGAATGTGAAAGTAGGCAATCACTTATTTCATATCCAACCATGTTTATTACAAATATAGGTTCAACCATGAATCTATGATTCGATGCACAAGTACATATATTGAAGAATTACAGAAGCACCAAGTAAAGAGTGATGAACCACGGTTGTACTAAAGACTATAAAGAGAGAGGCGAAAAGACATTCCGGTTGCTGGAGAAGGTGAAGAGGAATGCCCATATTGTGCCCTCCTCCATGCGTAATGCGCACACGACTCTAGGCCAACCCCTTGTGATGGCTGTCCGTCCATCCTTCACTGTCTTCATTAGGACTTCTCGATGCTCATTGTAGTCTGGATGAAATACTTTAAACTTCATTGCATGTCCACCAATCATGTACTTTGCGAGGTAATCTTGAGTGAACTGCTTCGGGAACCACTAGGAATGAAAAAGATTCAGACATTGTTGTCTAACAACTCATTATGGGCAGTAAAAAGAGGAGGCTACAAAGTTTGCAGTTACCATCCTATAGCTCACTATTGTGTTGGATAGAGCATAAAAAAATAATTTGCTTGCCACCATTCGTATCTTTTTGCTAATAATCCTTATCAGTTTCCTCACTTGATGCTTGTTCATCAATATCTCATTGCCCCATACGCAAAAAGGGTCGATGCATGGATCCTTGCCAAGGGCATATGTACCTACAAGCAACAAGTCAATATTAGAAGCTAACTCATGTCCAGGCTTGGATCTATATGCACTACATTATGGAACAGCGGGGGGAGTACAAGGCAAGGGATGAAGCTAACCTCGGCGGAAAATGGTGGCCACTCCCGTTGTTGTCCTGCATAAGTAGTGGAAAGGCATGATAAGTACAACAATCTTAACATCAAACAAATATAGCAAAGGTAAACAACATCATCTCCAAATGATAGCTTGAATGTGTTGGTTTCAGCATGATATTAAAGCAGATATAAAGTGAAAGGCAATGTTACCGACAACAAGCTTAACAACCATCAAATATTGCAATTCAAACTGGTATTGTTGAAAATGAATAGAACGTAGGTAATGCTTAACCATCACACTGGATAAATGTGTAAAACAGAAATAAAGGGCATGTGTTAACTACACTAGGAATAATTGGAACCAAATATAGCCGTTCAAACTGGTATTGATGTAGTCGAGCGGCACAGTTCCGACTTGCACATAATGAACAACACATTGTGAATGACTGAAATAAACAAGGCATAAATGACAAGTATAACAACCAAATATAGCCATTGAAAACTGGACAATGTCTCACCGCAACCAACCTAACAAGTAAATAAAGATAAACAGGGCATATGCTTAAAAACTGGACAAATGCTCACTGCAACCAACCTAACAAGCAGATAAAGATAAACAAGGCATCTGCTTGATAACTAGACAAATGTTAAAAAAGCAACCTAACAACCAAATAGAGATAAACAAGGCATTTGCTTGATAACTGGACAAATGCTTAAAAAAACAACCTAACAACCAAATACAGATAAACAAGGCATCTGCTTGATAACTAGACAAATGCTCACTGCAACCAAACTAAGAACCAAATATAGATAAACAAGGCATCTGCTCGATAACTGGAAAAATGCTCACTCCAACCAACCTAACAACCAAATACAGATAAACAATGCATCTACTCACTATAAACAACCAAATACAGCCATTCGTGAAACTGAAGTGGACAATTCATACTTAAACATCGCATAGACCTATTGAACAATACATTTTTGCATAACTGGAATAATTAAACATGGCACAGTTAAAGCACCGCACGGCAAATGCTACTACAAAAAAGGGTACGGGTTGCCAAGCTAGAAAATGTAAGATTTGCTGATAGAATGTTGCCTCACATTTCATGGACGGGATCCTTCCAGTTGGAAGAGCACAGACCCATGGTGCGCTCTCTGATGTCACAAATGGGCTGTTTCACCTTGGAAGAACCTTCGTGGGTGCCGTCCACATGGTCGTGGTCGTGGTCGATGAGATCTGACTTGGCAATTGAGGATCCCAAGCCACCGCCGTAGAACATGTCCTTCAGAAGTGAAAAAATGGGCTTGATGGCGTATAAAGCTCGCAAATCCTTGACCGCTTGGTGGAGGAGATCAGCGGCAGGGCCATAGAAGAGATCGACGATGATTGAACTAGAGGGGTTGGGGATGGACCACTTAACCTATGACATGGCCCGCGTGAAGCCGTCGCTGTGGACGAGCTTGATGTCGTAGCCAGCTTTCCTGAGATACAGTAATACGCTAGGTCACTGACATGAAGCCTTCGGCATGGCAACGTAGTCAACGTCTTCGCTGGCTTCCGCGGTGACGTGTTGCTTAGGGATCAACAGGTCGGGGCAAACGGCGGCCACCTCACCAATGTCCGCTGGAGAGGCCATGATAAAGCTCTTCTTGGCCGAACACTCGTCGAGCTCCCCGGGATACGTGGTCGAGCTTAGGCTGCGACATTCTGGAGCAGGGGAAGTGGATCTGGCGAGAAGGGACACTGCAGGCCTCATCTAAAACCTCAAGGGAGTGGGGCGACGGTATGGAAATCGCTGGGTAACCTGAACTTTATCATCTAAGCTAGGAGGAATAGGCAGACCGACAGGGGTTGGCGGCGGTGCCGGCGGCGGCCACGAGCTAGGGTTCGAGGGGGAGGGGGCGGGTGGGGGACTGTGGAGGGGGGTGTTTGAGGATACGCTGCGGCTACTAAAAATTTTAGTAATGGTGGGTGGAGATGGTGGTGGACGAGGGAGGGCGATGGTTCAAATGCCTCGACTACTGCAATTTTATTATAAGGTCGGTGCTGGAGGAGTGTGGGCGATGGTTGAAGTACGGTGGCTACTAAAATTTGGGTAAAGGAATTGATGCGGGGCGGGAGTGCCCAAGATCGCGCACGGTCCAATAACAATATGCGTGTATGATAATAAGGAGAAGTGGCGCGGATCCGCCAATTTTTGCAACGCTCAAGGCGGGTAGTTTGTTTTTTATATTTCTAGCTAGCTGGTCTATCGCACATGGTTCATCCTAATTTCCAAATAAACTTACCTGCCTTTAGCTTGCACAAATGGTGGTTTTACAGCGCACTTGCATCTCACACGGTTAAGCCAGTACCTCCACCCTTTGCTCGCGCTTGCGCGATCGTGGTGATTTTAGCACACTTGCATCGCACACGGTTGAGCCAGTACCTCCACCTTAATTTGCTCGCGCTTCCGCGGTCGTGGTGATTTCAGCGCACTTGCATCGCACACGGTTGAGCCAGTACCTCCACCTTAATTTGCTCGCGCTTGCGCAGGCGTGGTGATTCACATTGCACTTGTATCGCACGCGGTTAAGATATTATACCCCGTGTCCGTTGAGGGTCATCAGAGTCTTTGCAGCAAAAAAAATGTTAGAGAGGGTCAAAAGACAGCTAGACCAGCATGTGGCCCAAATATATGTGAGTGAAAAGGGTGGTCTGTGATGTTCAAAATTCCAATGCACAACTTTGACCCCACGGGCCCACGGTTGGGCGTGTCGTTGAACATCGATGAGAGGGGCCAGAAGTCAAGAACCACCTGGAAGTGGCCAAATATATGTACGAATATTGGGGATGTTTAAAACTTTAAATACACAATGCATAACTCTGGTGGCACCTACCTCGCAAACCCGAAAGCACCCTAACAACCACCTAGCTAGGATATATATGATGACATAATGTCGTACCTAGCTAGGATGCTTGGCCCACCACCTCCCACTTCGTGTCAACGGGGTGGATGCACGTAATGATCGATACTTTGGTCATACATGCATGTCGCCACGACCTACCATAAGACGGACCAATGAATCTATCGTTTGGTCAAATGACAGTTGTTGTTGTCGATAAACCGCTTGGGCCAATAGATTGAACCATCATAAAAATCGCACGAGAGGGACCACAAAACAAGAACCTCTTGCATGTGGCCCAAAATGATGTATGTTGGGAAGGGGTGATGTGTGTTTTCAATATAGAATAATGTACAATTTAGATGTGGTGCCTACCTCTCGATACAGACAACAACCATGAAGGCAAGGTAGTTAAGGACGAGATACGTATGCAGGGTTTGATGTAGGTCAAACCCAGCAATCCGAGAATTTGGGAGGGAATCCTTACAACGCATGAGCTCGAGCTTTGGTTGACCGACATTTGATGGTGACCGGCCCTAACACGAACTAGGAGGAATCCATTCATGGCCAACACATACCCCTCATTATCGGTCAAAGGGATGATATATATACACTTGGGGAGCCCACAGATATCCATGTCGTCACAAAAAACCTGCACAAAGGAGACGTGGTCAATCAGAAGACCCCGTATACACTGCATGCGGCCTGAAAATATGTATTGGTACGATGGTGTATGATGTATTTAAATCCCAAATGCACAACTTCGATGGGCCATGCCAACTACATTACAAACCAAACACCGTACCCGACTCCAAGCCTGGTTCAATACATATGATGTCAGTTTCCCAACTTCGAGGCGGCGGGAGGGGGGCGTCCCATGCATGCGCTCAAACTTCATTTTGTCTAGCATGGGACACATCTATATATATATACACCTATATAGTGTGCGAATAACTTTGAAAGTTGCTCGTTGGATGAAGCCAATCCGACGGTACAGAGATGGCAAATCCGAGCACTACTGGCCATTGGATATCATCTACAATCCACCAGATTCTGCCACATGTACAATCTAGAAGACTCCATGGTTGAACTTAAGCATAATGCACAAACCTCAAAACACAAGCACTTATCCTTGGTTCTCTAGAATCTTCCATATCTTAATTGCCCAAACCTTTTTTTTCTAAATGAAGTGTCACTTTTTGTTTTTACCTTTACAATGCACAATTCCATGAATCTTAAAATAGTTTTTTTATAAAACTAATTGATTTTGGATGAGATGAACTATAAGAATTAAATGAACATCTACATCATGCATATATGGGAGAAGAGGCGGGAAACCGATGAGAGGAGTGGAGATAAACGGTAGCCTGTTTTGAATGAAAACCTAGTAGAGAAGGAAGCGTGAGCTACACGACGCATGTGCATAGTGCTTACCCATGTACTACATGTGCTGTCAAAAGGGCTTAGGGTTGTCGTTCGATCTGGGAGCATCCAACGGTGCACACGTACACTCTATGGGGTTTGGGTTCTGGCCTGTCAGAACGCATGACTCAGATCGCGCGCGCAGCGGCGGGGGGGGGGGATATCATACGAAAACCAACATTCGGTGGAAACCGGTGAAAACCACGAGAAAAATTTGTTTTGAAGTTTCAAAAAAATTCCAAAAATGCGGGATGTTAAGAGGATGATGTTTTATTGCCACACAAAATTTCAAGTTGAAACACATTACGAGATGTGAGATATGAAAAATACAAAATCAGTGTTGAATAGTGTCGAATAGTAATGTCACTATTCAGGGTAGAATTTGTCTTTTTCATAGCTCACATCTCGTAATGTTTTTCAAATTGAAATTTTATGTCGCAATAAAACATCAACTTCTTAATGTCTCACATTTTTTTCATTTTTTATGAAACTTTAAAATATGGTTTCCACGAAGTTTTCATTGAATATCAGCTTTCGTGAGTGAACCGTGTGCTATTTGAAAACATTTCATGAGAAGAATCTCGGTTTTTAAATCCCCGTAAATCCAAAACTAATCTGAAAATCACGAAACCTGCCATAGTGTCACAACATGGCACTTATATGTCGAGGAATTTTTTTCGTCCATTATGTCGCAAGTTTTATTACAAGCCTCTTACAAACCGGAGCTTCTCTCAAAGAAGCCTCGTGGTTCCGATAGGGAAATGTGTCCCCCTTGTGGGCGAAACATAATCACTGCCTCTTTTCGCCTTGTATTTTCTTCTACGAGCAACATGGAATGACAGGATATTCGTGCTGAAATTTAAACTTATTTAGGGTTCGTTTGGCCTTTTTATACACTAATTGAGTTTCATAGGCATTTAATGTCCATAATTCAAATCTGAACTACAAATACATGCTCCAGTTCACCAAAATGGCTAGAAAAATTATACATGTGTCCTTGGGTGCATGTTTAGGCCCCATGCTAGGAATGGGAACGAATTACAACCGCACCGGTGTCATGGCTCGTCCTAAAACATTTCTAATCTTGGTTTTGAAGTCCCCATAAATTCTAAACTCACCATAAAGTCATCAAAGGAGGCATGGTATCACGTCATGGCATATATATGTCGTGGTAAAAACATTTTCCAATTTGGGACAAGCTTTATTACAAACCTCTTACAAAAACTGGAGCTCTCTCAAAGAAGCCTTCGTGGTTCCGATAGGGAAACGTGTTCCCCTTGTGGGCGAAACGTAATCACTGCCTCTTTTCGCCTTGTATTTTCTTCCATGGGCAACATGGAACGACAGGATATCTGTGCTGAAATTTAAACTTATTTAGGGTTCGTTTGGCCTTTTTATACACTAATTGAGTTACCTAGGCATTTAATGTCCATAATTCAAATCTAAACTACAAATACATGCTCCAATTCACCAAAATGGCTAGAGAAAGTATACATGTGTCCTTGGGTGCATGTTTAGGTCCCATGCCAGGAATGGGAACGAATTACAACCGTCCCGGTGTCATGGCTCGTCCTCAAACATTTCTAATCTCGGTTTTTAAGTCCCCATAAATCTTAAACTCACCATAAAGTCATCAAATGTGGCATGGTGTCACATCATGGCACATATATGTCGCGGTAAAAACATTGTCCAATTTGGGCCAAGCTTTATTACAAACCTCTTGCAAAAACTAGAGCTTCTCTCAGAGAAGCCTCGTGGTTCTGATAGGGAAACGTGTTCCCCTTGTGGGCGAAACGTAATCACTACCTCTTTTCGCCTTGTATTTTCTTCCACGAGCAACATGGAACGACAGGATATCCGTGCTGAGATTTAAACTTATTCAGGGTTCGTTTGGCCTTTTTATGCACTAATTGAGTTTCCTAGGCATTTAATGTCCATAATTCAAATCTAAACTACAAATACATGCTCCAGTTCACCAAAATGGCTAGAAAAATTATACATGTGTCATTGGGTGCATGTTTAGGTCCCATGCCAGGAATAGGAACGAATTACAACCGTACCGGTGTCATGGCTTTTCCTCAAAAATTTCGAATCTCGGTTTTTAAGTCCCCGTAAATCCTTAATTCACCAGAAAGTCATCAAAGGTGGCATGTTCTTCCTCTTGAGCATGCATTGGTTTTCCCTTGAAGAGGAAAGGGTGATGCAGCAAAGTAGCGTAAGTATTTCCATCAGCTTTTGAGAACCAAGGTATCAATCCAGTAGGAGACAACGCTCAAGTCACCTAGTACCTGCACAAACAATCAAGAACCTTGCAACCAACACGATAAAGGGGGTGTCAATACCTTCACGGCCACTCGCAGAAGTGAGATCTGATAAAGATAATAAGATAAATATTTTTGGTATTTTTGTTGTATAGATCGGAAAGTAAAGATTGCAAAATAGTAAACGAGATGCGATGTAAATAAAAGAGATGCAATATAATAAGAAAGAGACCCAGGGGGCATAGGTTTCACTAGTGTCTTCTCTCAAGATAGCATGTATTACGGTGGGTGGACAAATTACTGTCGAGCAATTGATAGAAAAGCGCATAGTTATGAAGATATCTAAGGCAATGATCATGAATATAGGCATCACGTCCGTGTCCAGTAGATCGAAACGATTCTGCATCTACTACTATTACTCCACACATCGAACGCTATCTAGCATGCATCTAGAGTATTAAGTTCATAATAATAGAGTAACACATTAAGCAAGATGACATGATGTAGAGGGATAAACTCAAGCAATATGATATAAACCACATCTTTTTATCCTCGATGGCAACAATACAATACGTGTCTTGCTGCCCCTACTGTCACTGGGAAAGGACACCGCAAGATTGAACCCAAAGCTAAGCACTTCTCCCATTGCAAGAAAGATCAATCTAGTAGGCCAAACTAAACCAATAATTCGAAGAGACTTGCAAAGATATCAAATCATGCATATGAGAATTCAGAGAAGAACCAAATAATATTCATAGATAATCAAGTTCATAAATCCACAATTCATCCGATCTCGGCAAACACACCACAAAAGAGTATTACATCGAATAGATCTCCAAGAACATCGAGGAGAACTTTGTATTGAAGATCAAAGAGAGAGAAGAAGCCATCTAATTAATAACTATGAACCCGAAGGTCTGTGGTAAACTACTCAAGCTTCATCGGAGAGGCTATGGTGTTGATGTAGAAGCCCTCTGTGATCGATTCCCTTCCGGAAGATCGCCAGAAAAGGCCCCAAGATGGGATCTCATGGGTACAGAAGGTTCCGGCGGTGGAAAAGTGGTTTCGTGGCTCCCCATGATGTTTCTAGGGTATAAGAGTATATATAGGCGAAAGAAGTACGTCGGTAGAGCTTTGTGGGGCCCACGAGGGTGGGGGTGCGCCTACCCCCTGGGCGCGCCCTCCTGCCTCGTGGCCACCTCGCGGAGTTCCACACTTCGACTCCAAGTCTTCTGGATTGCTTTCGGTCCAAGAAAGATCATCACGAAGGTTTCATTCCATTTGGATTCTGTTTGGTATTCCTTTTCTGCGAAACTCTAAAATAGGCAAACAACAGAAACTGGCACTGGGCCTCTGGTTCATAGGTTAGTCCCAAAAGTAATATAATAGAGCATATTAAAGCCCATTAAACATCCAAAACAGATAATATAATAGCATGGAACAATAAAAAATTATAGATACATTGGAGACGTATCAAGCATCCCCAAGCTTAATTCCTGCTCGTCCTCAAGTAGGTAAGTGATAAAAACAGAATTATTGATGTGTAATTATGTCCTCTCAAAATAACATGGCCAAAGAAAGTTCATCCCTACAAAATCATATAGTTTGGTTATGCTCCATCTTCGTCACACAAAATATCCAAATCATGCACAACCCCAATGACAAGGCAAGAAATTGTTTCATACTTTAGTATTCTCAACCTTCCTCAACTTTCACGCAATACATGAGCATGAGCCATGGACATAACACTATAGGTGGAATAGAGTGGTGGTTGTGGAGAAGACAAAAAGGTGGAAGATGGTCTCACATCAACTAGGCGTATCAATGGGCTATGGATATTCCCATCAATAGATATCAATGTGAGTGAGTAGGGATTGCCATGCAACGGATGCACTAGAGCTATAAATGTACGAAAGCTCAACAAAAGAAACTAAGTGGGTGTGCATCCAACTTTCTTGTTCACAAAGACCTAGGGCATTTTAGGAAGCCCATCGTTGGAATATACAAGACAAGTTCTATAATTAAAATTTCCCACTAGTATATGAAAGTGACAAAATAAGAGACTCTCTATCATGAAGATCATGGTGCTGCTTTGAAGCACAAGTGTGGAAAAAGGATAGTAGCATTGTCCCTTCTCTCTTTTTATCTCTCTCTTTTTGACTTCTTTGGCCTCTTTTTCTCTCTCTCTTTTTGGCTTCTCTGGCCTCCTTTTCTCTCTTTTTTGTTTCCTCACATGGTACAATGCTCTAATAATGATGATCATCACACTTCTATTTATTTACAACTCAAAGATTACAACTCGATAATTAGAACAAAAATATGATTCTATATGCGTGCCTCCGGCAGTGTACCCGGATGTGCAATAAATCAAGAGTGACATGTATGAAAAAATTATGAATGGTGGCTTTGCCACAAATATGATGTCGACTACATGATCATGCAAGGCAATATGAAATGATGGAACATGTCATAATAAAAGGAACGGTGGAAGGTTGCATGGCAATATTTCTCGGAATGGCTATCGAAATGACATAATAGGTAGGTACGGTGGCTGTTTTGAGGAAGGTAAATGGTGGGTCTATGGTACCGGCGAAAGTTGCGCGATACTTAGAGAGGCTAGCGACAGTGGAAGGGTGAGAGTGCATATAATCCATGGACTCAACATTAGTCATAAAGAACTCACATACTTATTGCAAAAATCTACAAGTCATCAAAACCAAGTGCTATGCGCATGCTCCTAGGGGGATAGATTGGTAGGAAAAGACCATTGCTCATCCCCGACAGCCACTCATAAGGTAGACAATCAAAGAAATACCTCATGCTTCAAATTTGTTACACAACGGTACCATACGTGCATGCTACGGGACTTGCAAACCTCAACACAAGTATTTCTCAAATTCACAACTACTCAACTAGCATGACTATAATATCACCATCCTTATATCTCAAAACAATCATCAAGCATCAAACTTCTCATAGTATTCAACGCACTTTATATGAAAGTTTTTATGATACCCATCTTGGATGCCCATCATATTAGGACCAGTTTTATAGCCAAAGAAAATTACCATGCTGTTCTAAAAGACTCTCAAAATAATATAAGTGAAGCATGATAGATCAATAATTTCTATAAAATAAAACCACCACCGTGCTCTAAAAAGATATAAGTGAAGCACTAGAGCAAAATTGTATAGCTCAAAAGATATAAGTGAAGCACATAGAGTATTCTAATAAATTCCGATTCATGCGTGTGTCTCCCAAAAGGTGTGTACATAAAGGATGATTGTGGTAAACTAAAAAGCAAAGACTCAAATCATATAAGGCGCTCCAAGCAAAACACATATCATGTGGTGAATAAAAATATAGCCTCAAGTAAAGTTACCGATAGACGAAGACGAAAGAGGGGATGCCTTCCGGGGCATCCCCAAGCTTAGGCTTTTGGTTGTCCTTGAATTTTACCCTGGGGTGCCTTGGGCATCCCCAAGCTTAGACTCTTGCCGCCCCTTGTTCCAAAATCCATCAAATCTTTACCCAAAAACTTGAAAACTTCACAACACAAAACTGAACAGAAAATCTCAGGAGCTCCGTTAGTATAAGAAAATAAACCACCACTTTAAGGTACTATAATGAACTCATTCTTTATTTATATTGCTGTTAAACCTACTGTATTCCAACTTCTCTATGGTTCATACCCCCCGATACTAGCCATTGATGCATCAAAAAAAGCAAACAACACGCGAAAAACAGAATCTGTCAAAAACAGAACAGTCTGTAGCAATCTGGAAGTTTGAATACTTCAATAACTCCAAAAATCCTTAAAAATTAGGGAGACCAGGAAAATTTGTATATTGATCTACTGCAGTTGGAACTGGTATTTTATCTCTCTCTGGTAAAAAATTAAAGTTATTTTCATGAGCGCACACTTTCTATTTTTATCAGCAAGAGCAAACAATAATCACCCAAGAAGATCCTAAAGGCTTTAGTTGGCACAAAAACTAATTAAAACATAAAAAATACAATAATAACTGAATCTATAAGAGTTATTTATTACTAAACAGGAGCAAAATTCAAAGAACAAAAATAAAATTGGGTTGCCTCCCAACAAGCGCTGTTGTTTAACGCCCCTAGCTAGGCATTGATAATTTCAATGATGCTCGCATGAAAGACAAGAATTGAAGCACAGAGAGAACATCATGAAACACGTGACAAACACATCTAAGTCTAACATACGTCCTATGCATAGGCATCTTATAGGCAAACAAATTATCATAGCAAGCAAAAACTAGCATATGCAAGGAAACGGAAAGAAACAATAGCAATCTCAACATAACAAGAGGTAATTTAGTAACATGAAAATTTCTACAATCATATTTTCCTCTCTCATAATAATTACATGTGGGATCATAAGAAAATTCAACAAAATAGCTATCACATAAAATATTTTCAACACGATCCACATGCATGCAAAGTTGACACTCTTCCAAAATAGTGGGATTAACATTAACTAAAGTCATGACCTCTCCAAACCCACTTTTATCAAAAATTGCATAAGATTGAACATTCTCCAAATACGTGGGATCTAGAGTTGACACTCTTCCAAACCCACTTTAAATATTGCAAACATTATTATCAATCTTATATTCATCGTGGGGCTTAAATAAATTTTCAAGATTAAAAGAAGAATCACCTCAATCATGATCATTGCAACAAGTAGTGGACATAGCAAAACTAGCATCCCCAAGCTTAGGGTTTTGCATATTATTAGCAGAATCGACATTCATAGAATTTATAATAACATCATTGCAATCATGCTTTTTATTCAAAGATCTATCGCGAATCACTTCATAAAGTACTTCATCACAATTTTTAGATTCATGATTTCAAGCAAAACTTCATAAAGATAATCTAGTGCACAAAACTCACTAGCAATTTGTTCATCATAATTGGATATCTTAAAAAGATTAGCAAGTGGATGAGGATCCACAAGTTTTTAGCAAGCGAAGATGCAAGCAAAAAGAATGCACATGGTAACACAAAATCAAACGGAAGAAGGGCGAAAGAAAAGGGCAAATCTTTTCGAAAATCGTTTTAGAATTGGGGGAGAGGAAAACGAGAGGCGAATGGAAAATAATGTAATGCGAGGGAGAAGAGTTTATGATGTGTACTTGGTATGTCTTGACTTGGCGTAGATCTCCCCGGCAACGGTGCCAGAAATCCTTCTTGCTTCCTTCTTGAGCATGCGTTGGTTTTCCCTTGAAGAGGAAAGGGTGATGCAGCAAAGTAGCGTAAGTATTTCCCTCAACTTTTGAGAACCAAGGTATCAATCCAGTAGGAGACAACGCTCAAGTCACCTAGTACCTGCATAAACAATCAATAACCTTGCAACCAACGTGATAAAGGGGTTGTCAATCCCTTCACGGCCACTCGCAAAAGTGAGATCTAATAAAGATAATAAGATAAATATTTTTGGTATTTTTGTTGTATAGATCAGAAAGTAAAGACTGCAAAATAGTAAATGAGATACGATGTAAATAAAAGATATGCAATATAATAAGAAAGAGACCCGGTGGCCATAGGTTTCACTAGTGGCTTCTCTCAAGATAGCATGTATTAGGTGGGTGAACACATTACTGCCGAGCAATTGATAGAAAAGCGCATAGTTATGAAGATATCTAAGGAAATAATCATGAATATAGGCATCACATCTGTGTCAAGTCGATCGAAATGATTCTACATCTACTACTATTACTCCACACATCGACCGCTATCCAACATGCATCTAGAGTATTAAGTTCATAATAATAGAGTAACGCATTAAGCAAGATGACATGATGTAGAGGGATAAACTCAGGCAATGTGATATAAACCCCATCTTTTTATCCTCGATGGCAACAATACAATATGTGCCTTGCTGCCCCTACTGTCACTGGGAAAGGACACCGCAAGATTGAACCCAAAGCTAAGCACTTCTCCCATTGCAAGAAAGATCAATCTAGTAGGCCAAACTAAATCGATAATTCGAAGAGACTTGAAAAGATATCAAATCATGCATATAAGAATTCAGAGAAGAACCAAATAGTATTCATAGATAATCAAGTTCATAAATCCACAATTCACCGGATCTCGACAAACACACCACAAAAGAGTATTACATCAAATAGATCTCCAAGAACATCGAGGAGACCTTTGTATTGAAGATCAAAGAGAGATAAGAAGCCATCTAGCCAATAACTATGGACCCGAAGGTCTATGGTAAACTACTCACACTTCATCGGAGAGGCTATGGTGTTGATGTAGAAGCACTCCGTGACCGATTCCCCTTCCGGCAGATCGCTAGAAAATGCCCCACGATGGGATCTCATGGGTACAGAAGGTTGCGATGGTGGAAAAGTGGTTTCGTGGGTCCCCCTGATGTTTCTAGGGTATAAGAGTATATATAGGCGAAAGAAGTACGTCGGTGGAGCTTCATGGGGCCCACGAGGGTGGGGGCGCGCCTACCCCCTTGGGCACGCCCTCCTGCCTCGTGGCCGCCTCGCGGAGTTCCAGACTTCAACTCCAAGTCTTCTGTATTACTTTGGTCCAAGAAAGATCATCGTGAAGGTTTCGTTCCGTTTGGTATTCCTTTTCTGCGAAACTCTAAAATAGGCAAAAAAATAGAAACTGGCACTAGACCCCCGGTTAATAGGTTAGTCCCAAAAATAATATAAAAGAGCATATTAAAGCCCATTAAACGTCCAAAACATGTAATATAATAGCATGGAACAACAAAAAATTATAGATACATTGGAGACTAATGTCTACTACACAACCTTCTTCTTGTAGACGTTGTTGGGCCTCCAAGTGCAGAGGTTTGTCGCACAGTAGCAAATTTCCCTCAAGTTGATGACCTAAGGTTTATCAATTCGTGGGAGGCGTACGATGAAGATGGTCTTTGTCAAACAACCCTGCAACCAAATAACAAAGAGTCGCTTATGTCCCCAACACACCCAATACAATGGTAAATTGTATAGGTGCACCAGTTCGACGAAGAGATGGTGATACAAGTGCAATATGGATGGTAGATATAGGTTTTTGTAATCTGAAAATATAAAAACAGCAAGGTAACTTATGATAAAAGTGAGCGAAAACGATATTGCAATGCGTTGAAACAAGGCCTAGGGTTCATACTTTCACTAGTGCAAGTTCTCTCAACAATAATAACATAATTGGATCATATAACTATCCCTCAACATGCAACAAAGAGTCACTCCAAAGTCACTAATAGCGGAGAACAAACGCAGAGATTATTTTAGGGTACGAAACCACCTCAAAGTTATCCTTTCTGATCGATCTATTCAATAGTCTGTAGTAAAATATCACGAAGCTATTCTTTCCGTTCGATCTATCCTAGAGTTCGTACTAGAATAACACCTTAAGACACAAATCAACCAAAACCCTAATGTCACCTAGATGCTCCAATGTCACCTCAAGTATCCGTGGGTATGATTATATGATATGCATCACACAATCTCAGATTCATCTATTCAACCAACACAAAGAACTTCAAAGAGTGCCCCAAAGTTTCTACCTAAGATTCAAGACGAAAACGTGTGCCAACCCCTATGCATAAGTTCACAAGGTCACGGAACTCGCAAGTTGATCACCAAAACATACGTCAAGTGGATCACATGAATATCCCATTGTCACCACAGATAAGCCCATGCAAGACATACATCAAGTGTTGTCAAATCCTTAAAGACTCATTCCGATAAGATAACTTCAAAGGGAAAACTCAATCCATTACAAGAGAGTAGAGGAGGAGAAACATCATAAGATCCAACTATAATAGCAAAGCTCGCGATACATCAAGATTGTGCTGCATCAAGAACACGAGAGAGAGAGAGAGAGATCAAACACATAGCTATTGGTACATACCCTCATCTCCGAGGGTGAACTACTCCCTCCTCGTCATGGAGAGCACCGAGATGATGAAGATGGCCACCGGTGATGGATCCCCCCTCCGGCAGGGTGCTGGAACGGGGTCCTGATTGGTTTTTGGTGGCTACAGAGGCTTGCGGCGGCGGAACTCCTGATCTAGGTTATTTTCTGGAGGTTTCAGTATTTATAGGAATTTTTGGCGCCGGGAACAAGTCAGGAAGGTGCCCGACTCGTCCACGAGATAGGACGGCGTGCCCGGGGGGCGGGGGGGGGGGGGGTAGGGCGTCCTGCCCACCCTCGTGGACAGCACGGGACTCTTCTGGCCCAACTCTTTTACTCTGGGGGCTTCTTTTGGTCCATAAAAAATCATCAAAAATTGGCACTTCAATTGGACTCCGTTTGGTATTCCTTTTCTATAAAACTCAAAAGCAAGGAAAAAACAGAAAGTGGCACTGGGCTCTAGGTTAATAGGTTAGTCCCAAAACTCATATAAAATAGCATATAAATGCATATAAAACATCCTAGATGGATAATATAAATAGCATGGAACAATAAAAAATTATAGATACGTTGGAGACGTAGCAAGCATCCCCAAGCTTAATTCCTGCTCGTCCTCGAGTAGGTAAATGATAAAAAACAGAATTTTTGATGTGGAATGCTACCTAACATATTCATCAATGTAATCCTATTTATTGTGGCAAGAATATTCAGATCCGAAAGATTCAAGACAAAATTTCAATATTGACATAAAAATAATAATACTTCAAGCATACTAACCAAGCAATTATGTCTTCTCAAAATAACATAGCCAAAGAAAGCTCATACCTACAAAATCATATAGTTTGGCCATGCTTCATTTTTGTCACAGAAAATGCTCTCATCATGCACAACCACGATGACAAGCCAAGAAATTGTTTCATACTTTAGTATTCTCAAACTTTTTCAACTTTCACGCAATACACAAGCGCGAGCCATGGACATAGCACTATGGGTGGAATATAATATGATGATGGAGGTTGTGTGGAGAGACAAAAAGGGAGAAATCCTCGCATCAACGCGGCTAATCAACGGGCTATGGAGATGCCCATCAATTGATGTCAATGCAAGGAGTAGGGCTTGCCATGCAATAGATGCACTAGAGCTATAAATGTATGAAAGCTCAACAAAAGAAACTAAGTGGGTGTGCATCCAACTTGCTTGCTCAAGAAGACCTAGGGCACTTTGAGGAAGACCATTGTTGGAATATACAAGACAAGTTCTATAATGAAAATTCCCACTAGTATATGGAAGTGAAAAAATAAGAGACTCTCTATCATGAAGACCATGGTGCTAGTTTGAAGCACAAGTGTGGTAAAAGGATAGTAGCATTGCCCCTTCTATCTTTTTCTCTCAATTTTTTGGTTTTTTGTTTTATTTTTTGGCCTTCCTCTCTTTTTTTATTTTTTATTTCCTCACACGGGACAATGCCCTTATAATGATGATCGTCACACTTCTATTTATTTACAACTCAAAAATTACAAATCGATACTAGAACACAATATGACTCTATATGAATGCCTCTGGCGGTGTACCGGGATGTGCAATGATTCAAGAGTGAAATGTTTAAAGAATTATGAGCAGTGGCTTTGCCACAAATACAATGTCAACTACATGATCATGCAAAGCAATATGACAATGATGAAGCGCGTAATAATAAACAGAACGGTGGAAAGTTGCATGGCAATATATCTCGCAATGGCTATGGAAATGCCATAATAGGTAGGTATGGTGGCTGTTTTGAGGAGGATATAAGGAGGCTTATGTGTGATAGAGTGTAACATATCACGGGGTTTGGATGCACCAGTGAAGTTTGCACCAACTTTCGAGGTGAGAAAGGGCAATGCATGGTCCCGAAGAGGCTGGCAATGATGGAAGGGTGAGAGTGCGTATAATCCATCGACTCAACATTAGTCATAAAGAACTCACCTACTTATAGCAAAAATCTACAAGTCATCAAAACCAAGCACTACATGCATGCTCCTAGGGGGATAGATTGGTAGGAAAAGACCATCGCTCGTCCCCGACCACCACTCATAATTAAGGCAATCAAAGAACACCTCATGCTTCAAATTTGTCACACAATGGTTACCATACGTGCATGCTACGGGATTTGAAAACCTCAACACAAGTATTTCTCAATTTCACAATTACTCAACTAGCACGACTCTAATATCACCATCTTTATATCTCAAAACAATTATCAAGTATCAAACTTCTCATAGTATTCAATGCACTCTATATGGAAGTTTTTATTATACCCATCTTGGATGCCTATCATATTAGGACTAAATTCATAACCAAAGCAAATTACCATGCTGTTTTAAAGACTCTCAAAATAATATAAGTGAAGCTTGAGAGTTCATTTATTTCTTCAAAATAAAACCACCGCCGTGCTCTAAAAAGATATAAGTGAAGCACTAGAGCAAATGACAAACTACTCCAAAAGATATAAGTGAAGATCAATGAGTAGTTGAATAATTATGTAAGTATGTGAAGATTCTCTAACATTTATGAATTTAAGATCTTGGTATTTTATTCAAACAGCAAGCAAAACAAAAGAAAATAAAACGACGCTCCAAGAAAAACACATATCATGTGGTGAATAAAAATATAGCTCCAAGTAAATTTACCGATGAATGAAGACAAAAGAGGGGATTCCATCTGGGAATCCCCAACCTTAGGCTCTTGGTTGTACTTGAATATTACCTTGGGGTTCCTTGGGAATCCCCAAGCTTAGGATCTTGCCACTCCTTATTCCATAGTCAATCGAATCTTTACCCAAAACTTGAAAACTTCAGAACACAAAACTCAACAGAAAATCTCATGAGCTCCGTTAGTATAAGAAAATAAATCACCACTTTTGGTACTGTTGTGAACTCATTCTAAATTCATATTTGTGTAATATCTATTGTATTCCAACTTAGATATGGTTCATACCCTCCGATACTACTCATAGATTCATCAAAATAAGCAAACAACACATAGAAAACAGAATCTGTCAAAAACAGAACAGTCTGTAGTAATCTGTAGGTTTCGAATACTTCCGTAACTCCAAAAATTCTGAACAATTAGGACGACCAGGAAAATTTGTATATTGATCTACTTCAGTTGGAGTTGGTATTTTATCGCTCTCTGGTAGAAAATGAAAATTATTCTTGTGAGCGCATACTTTCTGTTTTTATCAGCAAGATCAAACAACAATCACCCAAGAAGATCCTAGAGGCTTTACTTGGCACAAACACTAATTAAACATAAGAAACACAATCATAACAGAGGCTAGATTATTTATTTATTACTAAACAGGAGCAAAAGGAAAAGAACAAAAATAAAATTGGGTTTCCTCCCAACAAGCGCTATCGTTTAACGCCCCTAGCTAGGCATGATGATTTCAATGATGCTCACATAAAAGATAAGAGTTGAAACATAAAGAGAGAATCATGAAGAATATGACTAGCACATTTAAGTCCAACCCACTTCCTATGCATAGGGATTTTGTGAGCAAATAATTTATGGGAACAAGAATCAACTTGCATAGGAAGGTAAAGCAAGCATAACTTCAAGATTTTCAACACATAGAGAGGAAACTTGATACTATTGCAATATGTAAAAGCATATGTTCCTCTCTCATAGTAATTTTCAGTAGCATCATGAATGAATTCAACAATATAACCATCACATAAAGCATTATTTTCATGATCCATAAGCATAGAAAATTTATTACTCTCCACATAAGCAAATCTATTCTCATCAATAGTAGTGTGAGCAAACTCAACGAAATAACTATCGTGTGAGGCATAATCCAATTGAAAATTAAAATCATGATGATTAGTTTCATGGATATCATTATTCTTTATAGCATACAATGAAGGAAATATGCCCTAGAGGCAATAATGAAGTTATTATTTATTTCCTCATATCATGATAAATGTTTATTATTCATGCTAGAATTGTATTAATCGGAAACATAATACATGTGTGAATACATAGACAAACATAGTGTCACTAGTATGCCTCTACTTGACTAGATCGTTGATCAAAGATGGTTAAGTTTCCTAGCCATAGACATGAGTTGTCATTTGATTAATGGGATCACATCATTAGGAGAATGATGTGATTGACATGACCCATTCCGTTAGCTTAGCACTTGATCATTTAGTTTACTGCTATTGCTTTCTTCATGACTTATACATGTTCCTATGACTATGAGATTATGCAACTCCCGATTACCGGAAGAACACTTTGTGTGCTACAAAATGTCACAACTTAACTATGTGATTATAAAGGTGCTCTACAGGTGTCTCCAATGGTGTTCGTTGAGTTGGCATAGATCGAGAATAAGATATGTCACTCGGATTGTCGGAGAGGTATCTCTGGGCCCTCTCAGTAATGCACATCACTATAAGCCTTGCAAGCAATGTGACTAATGAGTTAGTTACAGGATGATGCATTGCGGAACGAGTAAAGAGACTTGTAGGTAATGAGATTGAACTAGCTATTGAGATACCGACGATCGAATCTCGGGCAAGTAACATACCGATGACAAATGGAATAACGTATGTTGTTATGCGGTTTGACCGATAAAGATCTTCGTAGAATATGTAGGAACCAATATGAGAATCCAGATTCCGCTATTGGTTATTGACCGGAGACATGTCTCAATCATGTCAACATAGTTCTCAAACCCGTAGGGTCCGCACGCTTAAAGTTCTGTGACAATCGGTATTATGAGTTTTTGTGTTTTGATGTACCGAAGGTAGTTCAGAGTCTTGGATATGATCACGAACATGACGAGGAGTCTCTAAATGGTCGAGACGTAAAGATCGATATATTGGACGACTATGTTCGGACACCGGAAGTGTTTCGGGAGGTTTCGGACATATACCGGAGTACCTGGGGGTTACCGGAAACCCCCGGGGAGTATATTGCGCCTAATGGGCCTTAGTGGGAGAAGACAAGGGGCGGCCAGGGCAGCCACACGCCCGCTCCCCCTCTAGTCTGAATTGGACAAGGAGGGGGCCCCCTTTTCCTTCTCTCCTTCTCTCCCTTCCTTCTCCTCTCCTACTCCTACTTGGAAGGGGGGAGTCCTACTCCCGATGAGAGTAGGACTCCTCATGGGGTGCGCCATAGGAGGCCGCCCCCTCCCCCTCCTCCACTCCTTTATATACGGGGAGGGGGGCACCCCTTGGAGACACAACAATTGATCATTGATCTTTTAGCCGTGTGCGGTGCCCCCCTCCCCCATAATCTACCTCGGTCATATCATAGCAGTGCTTAGGCGAAGCCCTACGTCGGTAGCTTCATCAACACCGTCACCATGCCATCGTGCTGATGAAGCTCTTCCCAAAAGCTCTATTGGATCGTGAGTTCGTGGGACGTCACCGAGATGAACGTGTGCTGAACACGCAGGTGCCGTACGTTCAGTACTAAGGATCGGTCGATCATGAAGACGTACAACTACATCAACCGCGTTGTCATAACGCTTCCACTTACGGTCTACGAGGGTACACAGACAACACTCTTCCCTCTCGTTGCTATGCATCAGCATGATCTTGTCTGTGCGTAGGAAATTTTTTGAAGTTACTATGTTCCCCAACAGTGGCATCTGAGCCAGGTTTATGCGTAGATGTTATATGCACAAGTAGAACACAAGTGAGTTGTGGGAGATACAAGTCATACTGCTTACCAGCATGTCATACTTTGGTTCGGCGGGATTTTTGGATGAAGCGGCCCGGGCCGACATTACGCGTATGATTACGCGAGACTGGTTCTACCGACGTGCTTTGAACACAGGTGTCTGGCGGGTGTCAGTTTCTCCAACTTTAGTTGAACCAAGTGTGACTACCCCCGGTCCTTATTGAAGGTTAAAATAGCACTAACTTGATGAACTATCATTGTGGTGTTGATGCGTAGGTAAGAACGGTTCTTTCTCAGCCCGTAGCAGCCATGTAAAACTTGCAACAACAAAGTAGAGGACGTCTAACTTGTTTTTGCAGGGCACGTTGTGATGTGATATGGTCAAGGCATGATGCTATGTTTTATTGTATGATATGATCATGTTTTCTAACGGAGTTATCGGCAACTGGCAGGAGTCATATGGTTGTCGCTTTATTGTATGAAATGCAATCGCCATGTAATTGCTTTACTTTATCACTAAGCGGCAGCGATAGTCGTAGAAGAAATAGTTGGCGAGATGACAACGATGCTACGATGGAGATCAAGGTGTCACGCCGGTGACGATGGTGATCATGACGGTGCTTTGGAGATGGAGATCAAAAGCACAAGATGATGATGACCATATCATATCACTTATATTGATTGCATGTGATGTTTATCCTTTATGCATCTTATTCTGCTTTGATTGTTGGTAGCATTATAATATGATCTCTCACTAAAAAAATTCAAGGTACAAGTGTTCTCCCCGAGTATGCACCATTGCAAAAGTTTGTCGTGCCGAGACACCACATGATGATCGTGTGTGATAAGCTCAACGTTCTTATACAACGGGTGCAAGCCAGTTTTGCACACGCAGAATACTCGGGTTAAACTTGACGAGCCTAGCATATACAGATATGGCATCGGAACACTGAGACCGAAAGGTCGAGTGTGAATCATATAGTAGATATGATCAACACAGTGATGTTCACCATTGAAAACTACTCCATTTCACGTGATGATCGGTTATGGTTTAGTTGATTTGGATCACGTGATCACTTAGATGATTAGAGGGATGTCTATCTAAGTGGGTGTTCTGAAGTAATATGATTAATTGAACTTAAATTTATCATGGACTTAGTACCTGATAGTAATTTTCTTGTCTATGTTGTTGTAGATAGATGGCCCGTGCTATTGTTCCATTGAATTTTAATGCGTTCATTGAGAAAGCAAAGTTGAAAGATGATGGTAGCAATTACACGGACTGGGTCCGTAACTTGAGGATTATCCTCATTGCTGCACAGAAGAATTACGTCCTGGAAGCACTGCTGGGTGCCAGGCATGCTGCAGATGCTGCTGATGACGTTAAGAACGTATGGCGGAGCAAAGCTGATGACTACTCTATAGTTCAATGTGCCATGCTTTACGGCTTAGAACCGGGACTTCAACGACGTTTTGAACGTCATGGAGCATATGAGATGATTCAGGAGTTGAAGTTAATATTTCAAGCAAATGCCTAGATTGAGAGATATGAAGTCTCCAATAAGTTCTATAGTTGCAAGATGGAGGAGAATAGTTCTGTTAGTGAACATATACTCAGAATGTCTGGGTACCATAACCACTTGACTCAACTGGGAGTTAATCTTCCTGTTGATAGTGTCATTGACAGAGTTCTTCAATCACTGCCACCAAGCTACAAGAACTTCGTGATGAACTATAATATGCAAGGGATGTATAAGACAATTCCCGAGCTCTTCGCAATGCTAAAGGCTGCGGAGGTAGAAATCAAGAAGGAGCATCAAGTGTTGATGGTCAAGAAGACCACCAGTTTCAAGAAAAAGGGTAAAGGTAAGAAGAAAGGGAACTTCAAAAAGAACGACAAACAAGTTGCTTCCCAGGAGAAGAAACCCAAATCTGTACCTAAGCCTAAGACTGAGTGCTCCTACTGCAAACAGACTGGTCACTGGAAGCGGAACTGCCCCAAGTATTTGGCGAATAAGAAGGATGGCGAGGTGAACAAAGGTATATGTGATATACATGTTATTGATGTGTACCTTACTAGAGCTCGCAGTAGCACCCGAGTATTTGATAATGGTTCTGTTGCTAATATTTGCAACTCGAAACAGGGACTACGGATTGAGCGAAGATTGGTTAAGGACGAGGTTACGGTGCGCGCGGGAAATGGTTCCAAAGTCGATGTGATCGCCGTCGGCACGCTACCTCTACATCTACCTTCGGGATTAATTTTAGACCTGAATAATTGTTATTTGGTGCCAGCGTTAAGCATGAACATTATATCTGGATCTTGTTTGATGCGAGACGGTTATTCATTTAAATCTGAGAATAATGGTTGTTCTATTTATATGATTTATATCATTTATGGTCATGCACCCTTGAATAGTGGTCTATTTGTGTTGAATCTCGATAGTAGTAATACACATATTCATAATATTAAAGCCAAAAGATACAGAGTTGATAATGATAGTGCAACTTATTTGTGGCACTGCCATTTAGGTCATATTGGTGTAAAGCGCATGAAGAAACTCCATACTAATGGACTTCTGGAATCACTTGATTATGCATCACTTGGTACTTGCGAACCATGCCTCATGGGCAAGATGACTAAAATGCCATTCTCCGGAACAATGGAGCGAGCAACAGATTTATTAGAAATCATACATACTGATGTATGTGGTCCAATGAATATTTAAGCTCGCGGCGGGTATTGTTATTTTCTCACCTTCACAGATGATTTGAGAAGATATGGGTATATCTACTTAATGAAACATAAGTCTGCAACATTTGAAAAGTTCAAAGAATTTCAGAGTGAAGTGGAAAATCATCGTAACAAGAAAATAAAGTTTCTACGATCTGATCGTGGAGGAGAATATTTGAGTTACGAGTTTGGTCTACATTTGAAACAATGCGGAATAGTATTGCAACTCACGCCACCCGGAACACCACAACGTAATGGTGTGTCCGAACGTCGTAATCGTATTTTACTAGATATGGTGCGACCTATGATGTCTGAGGGAGTCCTGGATTAGGGGGTGTTCGGATAGCCGGACTATACCTTCGGCCGGACTCCTGGGCTATGAAGATACAAGATTGAAGACTCCGTCCCGTGTCCGGAAGGGACTTTCCTTGGCGTGGAAGGCAAGCTTGGCGATACGGATATGAAGATCTCCTACCATTGTAACCGACTTTGTGTAACCCTAACCCTCTACAGTGTCTATATAAACCGGAGGGTTTTAGTCCGTAGGACAACATACACATCAACAATCATACCATAGGCTAGCTTCTAGGGTTTAGCCTCCTCGCTCTCGTGGTAGATCTACTCTTGTACTACCCATATCATCAATATTAATCAAGCATGACGTAGGGTTTTACCTCCATCGAGAGGGCCCGAACCTGGGTAAAACTTTGTGTCCCTTGTCTCCTGTTACCATTCGGCCTAGATGCACAGTTCGGGACCCCCTATCCGACATCCGTTTTGACATCGACATTGGTGCTTTCATTGAGAGTTCCTCTGTGTCGTCGCCGTCAGGCTCGATGGCTCCGACGATCATCGATAGCGATGCAGTCCAGGGTGAGACCTTCCTCCCCGGACAGATCTTCGTCTTCGGCGACTTCGCACTGCGGGCCAATTCGCTTGGCCGTCTGGAGCAGATCGAAAGCTACACCCCTGGCCGTCAGGTCAGATTTGGAAGTTTAAACTACACGGCTGACATCCACGGGGACTTGATCTTCAACGGATTCGAGCCACTACCGAGCGCGCCGCACTGTCACGACGAGCATGATCTAGCATTAAGTGTGTGCTCAGCGAGTTGCCTCGGTACACCTAGCATGTCAGAAGGTTTCCATGCGAAAATGTCCCGATTCTCATGGATGAACTCGATGAGCGCGCCTTCCTATTTCGGATCCAAGTTGGCACTGATGCTGAACTGCTTGGACGAATCGCCAGGTACGAAATCAACAAGCTTAGTCTCCGCTGCCGATTTGAACTTCAGGGCCGGATCATGCTCCGTAGTTGGCTTCTTCAACGGAGTCATGTCCGTCGGATCAACATAGTCTTTATAGTACTTCAACTCCACGGTGGCACAAACCGACTCTGCATAAGCCGCATCTCCTTCCTCGCATTCCAAAGCGATTTTGCGGCTTCCATGAACCGTTATTGTCCCCTTGTGACCCGGCATCTTGAGCTGCAAATATACATAACAGGGCCGAGCCATAAACTTGGCGTATGCCGGTCGCCCAAACAGGGCATGATATGGACTTTGGATTTTCACCACCTCAAACGTCAATGTCTCCGACCTGGAATCATGATCATCCCCAAAGGCCACTTCCAGAGCTATCTTACCAACGGGATATGCTGATCTGCGAGGCACTACACCGTGGAATACTGTATTAGACGGTTTGAGATTCTTATCTGTTAACCCCATACGTCGGAAGGTCTCATAGTACAGGATGTTATTACTGCTCCCTCCATCCATGAGCACCTTGGTAAACTTATAACCTCCCACCTGAGGCGCCACCACCAGAGCCAACTGACCCATATTATCGACCTGGGGTGGGTGATCTTCTCTGCTCCATATGATCGGCTGTTCAGACCAACGTAGATAACGGGGTATGGCCGGTTCAATAGAGTTGACTGCCCGCCTCTGAACCTTCCGGTCTCGCTTGTCCAAGCTAGTGGTAAAGACATGGTACTGTCCACCACTCAACTGCTTTGGGTTGCTCTGGTAACCCGACTGCTGCTGCTGCTGTTGCTATTGGTTGTAACCACCCTGGTTGTTCCGATTATTTTGACCATTATTTCCGCCCGGATTACCATTAAACCCTGAACCGGAACTTCCTCCACCATAACCCAGCCCGGACCCTGAGCCATCGCCAGATTCGCGATCATACCGAAAATTATTAGAATTCTTGAACTCCTGCATAATAAAGCAATCCTTCCAAAGGTGGTTTGCTGGTTCCTCCTTCGTCCCATGTTTTGGACAGGGCTGGCTTAGCAGATAGTTTAGGCGGTTTGGGTTAGGGTTGGGCACCCCACTATGATTTCTTGGCCTACCCTTGCGTCGCTGGCCATTGTTCTATGCGTTGGTATTAGCCACAAAGTCCATGTTACCATCCGCTTTACGCTTGCCTCCTCCGCCATTGCCTACCCAATGATGCTGCTGACCTTTGGAGCTGCTATTCTTCTTTCCCTTCCCTATCTTGTCATCATCAGATTCGGGATCCTTGGTACTATCAGAATCAACATATTTCACCAAAGCGGCCATGAGAGTCCCCATGTCGGTGCAATGATGCTTCATCCGTCCCAACTTCAGCTTCAGGGGTCCAAACCGGCAGTTGCCCTCTAGGGTTAATACTGCGGTGTCAGCGTTGATGCGGTCTAAGGAGTGCAACACTTCTGAAACCCGGCGCACCCAATGAGTCGTTGATTCTCCTTCCTCCTGGACGCATGCAGCTAAGTCCACTATCGACATAGGCTGTTTACAGGTATCTTTGAAATTGCTGATAAACCGGGCCCGTAATTGGGCCCATGAACTGATAGAATTAGCCGGTAAGCTTTTTAACCAAGTACGGGCCGTTCCTTCGAGCATCATGGTGAAGTATTTTGCACACGCCGCGTCATCCACATCGAGCATCTCCATGGCCATCTCATAGCTCTCCACCCATGTCTCTAGAGGTTGATCCGCCGTGTAATTTGGTATCTTGCGCGGGCCTTTGAAATCCTTGGGCAGGCGCACGTTACGTAAAGCGGGGATAAGGCAAGGCACCCCCAAAGAGCTGGAAGTAACACCAGGTTCAGTCAAGGTGGTTGGATGAACCGGCGTGAGCTGCCGAGCCTGATGCTGTGCGACTAACTCGGCCTCCCTACGCGCGCGGGCCCGGTCCACCACTCCCTGAGCGTCATCAGCACCACCCGCTGGGTTGTTGTCCCGGGGTGCCCCACGTCGTTCATTACTCGACACTACCGGTTCATCCATATGTCTGTTATAGCTCCGGGTTGGACGAGGGGTCGAGTGGATCCGGTCACGGCTATACGAGTATGCTTCCTGTTGGGCCAAAGCGGTCCTCAGAAGTTCCTTGACCCGCCGTGTCTCTACTGCCTGCGGCGAGTCACCTTCAATTGGAATGGCCTCCAGCCGTGCAGCAGCGGCAACAAGATTGTCCATTGGGTTGGAGTAGTGACCCGGGGGTGTTAAAGCAGCCTGAGGTACAACGGTGTTTTGACGAGGCGGGTCGATCTGACGAGGCTGAACCGGTGCACCGGTCCCAGGGGCTTCTGCTCGGTTCCCCTCCAGCGGATTGCCAGCTCTTGGCCCTGGAGTGTTGAAAAGGTCTCTGGCCTCAAAAACCGGAGGTAAGCGGGATCGGTGCTTCCTCCTCATGACTTCATGTGATGCGCTCTGGTCTAACATAAGCCTGTAGGCCTGTGCGTCTAAAGCAGCCCGCTCTGCGGCCATCCTGGTGTCCTCAGCCGCAGATCCGCTTTGGCCTGGGTGATCTGTTCCTTTACCCTTGCAATCTCCGTATCATGAACGTCCTGATCTGGCGGATTAACTTCCGCCATAAGCACAGCCAACACATCAAATAGCTCTGATAGAACCTGAGCCGGCGGGCGCACAGGGCCTCCTGCCCCGGCGGCCATCGCTGCTGCTGAACTGGAAATCGTTGCCGCAACTGTCGAAGAATGAAGCGCTTCTTGTGTTCCGGCCATGAATACTCCAACCCGGTTGGGCAGATCAGAGGGGTCCGGAATACTATCACCATCGGAACAGCTCCCAATCCGGCCATCTTGTAGCTGATAAAGAGATTCGGTTTCTCCGGTCGAAGATTCGTCACCGGAACAAATGACAGTCGCCCTGCGAAATCCCGATCCGTCCTCATGACTTCCTCCATGGATGACTCCCACGAAGGCACGCTTCATGGCCGGTTTAACCCGGGCGGATTGCGCACGCTGAGCCGTCTCGACGAGGTCGGTGCAGATGTCCGGCTCAGGGCCCGGTTCACCGATCTTACCAATGAAAACGTGAATGCTACCAAAGGGGACCTGGTACCCGTACTCAACTGAGCTAGCCTCGGGGCCCCAGCCTGCGTCGTCGATGTAGAGCCTGCCGCGACGACTCTTAGTCATCCGGCCTACAGCATAGCCCTCGAGTCCTTTAAAGCAGCCCTCTAAGAACCGGAAACCATCGTGCGATCGCCCCACGGTGGGCGCCAACTGTCGTGGTTTTGTCACGGCAGATGTCCTAGAGAAAGGACTTAGTCGTGGAGCCATCGCGATGGGTTAGCTTGAAGGGGTTAAAGTGGACACAAGGACGCAAGAGGGTTTATACTAGTTCGGCCCCTTCAAGGAAGGTAAAAGCCTACGTCTAGTTGTGATGGAATTGATGGGGTTTCGATGACTAGGGAGCAAACAAGCTTCGCCTATGTCTCGAGTTGTTGTCCGTCGTCCCTGAACCGCCGCCAAGTCGCCCCCTTATATACACGGGTGACGCCCGCCGGTTCAGAGAGTCCCAACACCAGTTCATACTCGTATCCGGGTTGGTCCCTCCTTGTTCCTAACTTACAGTACAAGTATATGCACAAACGTCGATGTACGGCTACAGGTTGTAAACCGACTACGGGCCCTGGGCCTTTATCTGCCTCTTTAGGCTTTAACACCTTTGATCTACTGATGAAGTTAATCCGGCCCAGGTAGGCCGGTTTATGCCCAGTAGTAATATCCCCAACAAATGCTATAAGAGGGGCTGAGCAAAGCGGTAACATAGCCAATCAACGGTTTGCTAGGAACATGGTGGGTTAGAGGTTTGACATGGCAATTTGGGAGGCTTTAAAGCAAGTGGTAGGCATCGTAGCATTGGCATAGCAAAAGAGCGAGCAAACTAGCATAGCAAAGATAGTAGTGATTTCGAGGGTATGATCATCTTGCCTGCACAGTTGTCAGAGTTGACTGGATCCTCGAAAGCGAACTCAACGGGCTCCTCGTTAGCGAACTCGTCTCACGGCTCTACCCAAACAAGACAACAAGCAACAAGGACACAATCAACCACGTGCAAGGATCAAACAAGATGATGCAAGGATGATATGTTATGCGGGATGCGATGCGGGATGCATATGCAAGATGTGACAGGAAATGCAAGAACCTGGCCTCAACCTGGAAATCCAAGTGTGCCACTGGGAAGATGAGATGAAATCGCTTGAAAATGATATAAAGAACGCCGGAATCGGAGTTACGGTTTGGAAATGGTAAGCGATTCAAATATGACACCGATCTGCAATTTACAGCAAGTAGCCATCTAAATGCAATGAGATGAACATGCTACATCACCCAAACATGACAACAAAATACATGGCAGGGATGCATTCAAGATGCTTAACAAAAGTCTAGCACTGAGCTACGGACAAATCATCCATTAACAGGTTCAAACAAGCATGGCAAAACTGCATAAGGCAAACAGATTTCAGACTTAGTGAGATTAACACTTGTCTGGAATTTCAGATCAGGTAGCACTCTTCGGAGCAACAAAACTACATGATACAGGACTTGAACATGGCAAAGTAAAACATGGCATGGAGCTACTCAAAGAGCTTACCAAAAGTCCCTTGGTGACCTTGAGCCAAAAGGGATCAGAAAATACAATTGCAAGCATGTGAACATAGCAAAAACATAATCAGTTTTCAGACTTAGTGAAAACTGGCACATGCTGAAACATAACTCAAGTAGGCATGTTTACGAGCTCGATGCACTCACTACAGAGCAAGTCATGACAAGCTAAGCATACATCTATCAAGAACACACAAAATGCAAGCTAGACATAGCAAGAACCATAGCATAGCATGCACGGATCAACTACAACATCATCGGCAAAATTGCAAACAAGTTGACAATCTGCCCAGATTCACAAAGTAGCAAAAGTAGAGCTTGATTGACTCAAGCTAGGGTGCTCCATAATTGCAAACAAAGACATGTATGGATAGAGCACTACAATGTTAACAAAACATCCTTACTGATCATCCTCAAAAGAGGCACGGATCACTAGGAAACAACATGAACATATGGCCATATGAGATAAACAGCTCAAGGACTTAGTGGAAATGCTAAGTCCCTGAAATCCGAATTACCAAGTGCACCACTTTGCAAGATCGTGCTAGTCACCACGCACATCACAAAAATACATGGGTTGCACCTCTGGAAAGATGGCAAAACCCTTAACAAAACATATGTAGAGCTCATGGGCATATCATGCACACAATCATCATGGCAAAAATAACAAATATCTAAAATGGAGCAGCAGATCTGACAATTATCTCAAGTAGCCCTCTTCTAACAGCATTTCGGGCATCAAGATGAACTCAAATGAAAATTATGCAATGTAATGAGATGATGTACTCTCTGAGATGAACATTTTGATAGGCTATATGGCAAAAACGGAGTTACGGATGCAAAGTTACGACACGATGAACAGGGGCACTTGAAACTGAAAAACACGGGGACTTAGTAGAATTTCGACCTCCGGATCTAGGGTTTGATGGCACGCGGACCAAGGCGGCGGCGGACTCACCGGAGAAGGGCAGGGTGGCGATGGGAGCTCACCGGCGATGGGAGCTCACCGGCGACCCGGATCCGGCCGCGGGACGGCGGGGAGCGGCGCGGCAGGCACGGTGGCGAGGCGCGGGCGCGGCGGAGCCGCAGCGG